>NW_004443955.1:19038606-19059386 GCF_000243295.1 Trichechus manatus latirostris
TCAAGAAGGGAGAGGGTTGACATGTTGTGGGGTTGTTAACCAATGTCATAAAACAACATGTGTACTACTGTTTAATGAGAAACTATCTGTTCTGTAAGCCTTCACCTGAAGTACAATTAAAAAAAAAAATTATGTACTTCTGCACCACCAGAAAATAGGAGAATAGTCAATAAATATAATCCCCAAGAGGTCTACATGCCACTTTGTTAAAAAACCAAAACATCAGAATGGGAAATGCTAAGTTCTTTATTTTGAACACTAGTACTTTGAAGAATTAATATCAAGCAAGCAATAGTCTATGAACTTGGCGTGTATTGATCCATTTATTCCTGGCAAGAAATCTATAAGAAATCTATTCTGCATTATCCTCATTATACAGAGAAAACTGAGGCATAGGCCAATAATAACATGCCAAAACCATATAGCCAGTAAGTGACAGAGCTGGGATTTGAACTTGTGCAATTTAGTTCCAGAGCATTTCTTTAACCACTACCCTTTATTTCTTTCCCATCAATAGGTTCAAGAACACACACATAAATACACGTGGGAGTTTAGAATGACTTTTCTAAAGAAGCAGAGAAATTAGCACCGCTTTCCCATCTTTTTATTTGAGGATGGAACCTACGTGGCAAATGCAATTTAGGTCGCCAACACAGATTAAAGAAGAGAAAAAAGGGTGTCAACATCTAAATAGGAAAAAAAAAAAAAAAAAAAAAAAAACAAGAAGGGATTTCCAGTAAAAATGATCTCTTTGACTTGATTGAAGAATGTACCTAGTTAGATAAAAATATCAGGGAACACATATTTTACAATCCACTTTATATTTCTGTTGTCTTACTCTGCAGTTTAAAATCACTTTTGTTCCATGGGATCCAAAAGCTTAAATTGATGTTTGGAGAATTCTTCTAAATTGGTGCCACTTACTAGTGAATTTTAATCTTTAAATAACTATGTGTCTGGTCTAATACTGATTTGTATAAAGCTAAATTTACCTGATTTTTTCCCCTCAAACATAAATTTTAAAAAACACACTAAAAATAAGGCAGTTTAAAAATAGGTTCACAATTTCATATTAGCAGCAAATTCAATCAAAAACTCAGATGTAATTTGTCTCCCAATCAGAAAGTGTCACTAATGACATTTTACAAGTGTATGGATTGTATCCTTTTGTGAGAGCTATTTACGAAGAGGGTACAACAGTTCACCCTGATGTTTAGCTATTTTACTCAGCAGGATTGACTGAAGATTCGATCTGATCGAGTTCACTGTCAATCTGTCGTTCAGATGAGAGGGAATCGAAAAGCTGGAAGCTCCCGAAAAAGTCAATTCAAGGGAAAGGAAAAGGCGTCCCTGCTTTTGAAGACACTGAAGTACTTGACAAAAAAAAAAAAACAAAAGAATCGGTGTTTTTGACTCTAAATCTCATTCGAAGGCCAGGGAGAGAACAACAGAAGATCACTTTGTTTTTCGAAAGAATGCTTTTTGGGGGAAAAAAAAAGCAGCATTCCCCAGAAGGACATAAACCAGTGAAAGCTTCTAAACGCAATTAAAAAAACGGCTGACATTATTTAGAGTTAAATTACTGCCGAGAAGACGTCGGAAGACCCAAAATCATGTTCACGGCATTAAAAAAATATTGAAATGGGGGAAACAGATTCAGAAGAAATGATTTGTAAAGATGTGGTTAAAACTATTTATATACCGGGTTCTATTTGTTTTACAGCCAGCGGTGCGCGGACAGCATGAAAGGTTACCTTTGACAAGGTTTTAGCTATTATTTTCTTCCAGTGAAATGGTATTTCTTGAGAAAAAAAGGTCTTTAACAATAAATCCTGATTTAGATACATAAACCTGCCATTGATATCACATAATATCAGTGTTCTTTCTCACTCGATACAGGCGTTTTAAAGATAAATGGTAAAACTGAACTGGAAATCCATCTGGCCAGCTGCCTGGTCTAATGAATAACCCCACTTTGGCTCCTGCAATGTAAGCAGAAAGTTCTCTCCCGGCCTCTTTCGTCTGTCATGAATCTACAAGACAGCCGACATAATATCTGGGGGACAATGGTGCGCTAACAGTGCAGTGACTTCCATTTTCTTTGTTTTCTATTGATTTTCACTTAATAACTGGCGAAATACTAAACGTCCGCCCTGAGTACCTAATAAATCCTGCCTGAGCTTTTTATTGAGGAGAATTTAATAAAAACAACCATTGCGGCTGAAGGATTTTTCTTCTGGACAGAACATAGGGGTAGGGGACAGTGGGGTTGGGGCAAGAGGAAGCCATTTGATTTTTTTTTTTTTAAGGACTTTCTCCCCTTTGGAAAAACAGTGCTATGTCAAGGATGGCTGTGTGTGAACCTGGTTCCAGAGGCGGCTACGAGTTCCACATGCAGGTTAGCTTGCGAAGGTGAGGAAAGGAGGTTGTAAGAGCTTGGCAGAGACCAAATTGCTGGTGCACTAATTTCAAGTTTTGGCCAATGGCTCCTTCATGCTATTATCAGTGACTCTTAAGAATCTATAAGAATGTGCATTTTACTATAGTAGTTAATTGTTATGTTGTATTTGATACTAGAAATGCAGGCATAACATGCCTGTTGGAGTTCTTGGATATGTCTAACGGAATTTTAGACATTATAAGAAGTGATAAACACCTGGGGTGAAGGGCACATGAGAGTTATGCCATTTAATGCTACCTTGAGGCTTACAAATTCACTTTCAGCAGTCAAAAAACAAGAGCTGTATTTGTGGCTTTCTAAAACCCAAAGAAATTTGGAAACCATGGGCCAACACTTTGCACTCCATGATATTTCCCTTTGCATAAACTTCTAGAACAATTTCCATTGCTGATATTTAAGAAAACATCTTTATTGTGCAACAAGGTCTTTTAGAAGCATTTCATAGTTTAGGAAATGCTTCCCCCAAACATACACACATTTAAATTGATCTTGAAGCTATTTTCAAGTTACTGGGCTTAGTGAACTAGTGTTTTAGAATTTTCTATTGTATTTACAGTTATTCCAGTCCATTCTGTATAAAATTTCTAACCAAGAATTCATATTTTTAGAAAATAAAATATAGAAGAGCATACTCTTAAAAGGAAGATTTTTCTTTTTTTCTTTTTCCACAAAATCTATGGACCTGGGGTGTGGGTAAAACTTTATAAAAACCAGTCACTCAAGCACAGCTATACACAACTGTTACCCAGTGACAGCTTTCCAGTCGATGTCCAGTCAACCCCACCTCATAGCAATCCCACGTGTGTCAGAGTAGAACTGCGCTCCATAGGGTTTTCAATGGCTGATGTTTTGGAAATAGATTGCCAGACCTTTCTTCCAAGGTGTATCTGGATGGACTCGAACCTCCAGTCTTTAGGTTAGCAGCAGAGGATGTTAACCATCTGTTTGCACCGCCCAGAGATTCCCATTAACAGCGACACTGCAGCGTGTCATACAGAATGGGGGAGGGGGGCACACCGTGGTACAGTAGTGCAGGTTTCATGTCAAAGGACCTATACTGAAATTTTGCTTTCCCTCCTTAGAAGTTTGGTTACTTGCTCTACAAAATGGGGATACTGTTGCCTATTTAGCATGGTTAGCATCATCTCATCAAAAATCATTGTGTGCGTGTGCTTAACAAATGATGTTGCTTTAGATCACTGGGCTACCTCTATAATCCAGTTAGAGTTTGAAAATGGCCAAATCCGAGAAATAATCCATTTCTGTTCCCATTACGACACAGAAAGGAGCCCTGGTGGCACAGTGGTTAAAGCACTCAGCTGCAACCCAAAAGGTCAGTTTGAACCCACCAGCCGTTCCTTGGGACAAAGATGTGGCAGTCGGCTTCCGTAAAGATGTCCAGCCTTGGAAAACATATGAGGCAGTTCTACTCTGTCCTACAGGGTCGCTGTGAGTCCAACTAGACTCAGCAGCAGTGGGTTTGGTTGGGTAGGACACAGCACGGTATGGTTTTGAGCTCTTTAGCTCCACAGTTTACAGCTGTCTGACTTGAACACTTTGTGTCTCACTTGCCTTATCTCTAAAACGAAGCCAATATCAAAGTTTTTGGAACTGTGAAAGAAATTAATACACATTAGATGCTTAACAGTGCCCTACACATAGACACAGCGAATAAATGTACACATTTGTTAAATATAAATACTACTCAAGAATTACTGAAATCTAGTTGCGAATCTTTATAAAGATTCCTTTATAAAGGAGTCTGATCGTTATTCTGTTGATGAAACTTTTACTTAATTTGGATAAAGACATCTGTTTGTTAACCCCAGTTTTACCTTTTGGGTATTATATCCTTTCTGTGTTCAGTTCTTGCTAAAAATAAGAAGGAAGGAAAACTTTTTAAATTTCCTTTTTCTGATCATTTTGTTTCTCCACTTTTTCAGAGGAATTTTCTTTTTAGGTTCTTGTGGAACCTTGTCTAATCTCCCCTCCGTAGAATGTTCCAGGCCCATCGTACCAGATAGGCCAAGACTGAAGGAAATTCTGCAGTACACAGTGTACCTTACTGAGTTGAGATATTTGGGAAGGACATTTCAGACTTGAAACTCACAGGGTTTTGCCGGATGGCTTGGTATGAGATGAGGTGCCTTCTAATCGGCTCCCATAAAGGTGTATTGCTATTCAGATAATGTCTTCCACTGCTCAACAAAAGGTTGTTGTACTGAGCTGTGATTGTGACGAATGATTTACTATTAGGAACATTCTGTAATTATTGTTCGGTGGGACTGCAGACCGATACATCATTAACATGATAGACGGCCTTTTATATCAGCAAAAATAACTAAATTAATAAAAATGGCTTCATTCCAAACCTTGTCAGAAAGCCAATACTCAGAGCAATCAAGGCACAGTGATACCTGAAAAAGCCATAGTTTAAATCCTCCAGCAAATCATGTTTTATGCATAAGTAATAAAATATTTGTACGTATAATCTCTGTAATATGGATCTGTGTAATATAAAAGATTTCTATAGATTCAAGCTCTAAATAAAAACACCGGGTATTTCAATATTTTCTCCCAAATAATTCAGATTTAAATTTATGCTTTTATGCATTTGGATTGCAGTTTTAGAATATGAGAATTTGCCTATGACATCTTTTCTTTCAAGAATTCTCAAGCATTGGGAAACACTTTAATGCGGACAGCTGCAGACTTAAGTTGCTTTCTTTCTTTTTTTTTGTTCCTTCTTCTTTCCATCCTTCTTCCTTCCTTTCCTTCTATTATTTCATCCAGAAATTCTTCACTATGCTTTAAATTCTTAGCCTCACGTGTCTTAATTTTCCTCACAGAATTAAAGAAACATTTTACAATGAAAGCTGTTTTCTTACACGAAAACATCTCAAGGCCTCCAAGAATACTTTATTCAAAACTATCACCCACTCACCTGGTTTAGTCCTCTGAAAAAATTCACATATAAGCAACATGTGATGAAATTAACTGGTCGATAGAAATTTTGCCCTCTGCTAAACTTGTAATTCCCATTGCGTGAGGAGGCAGAAGCTAATGCAGACTGAGACCTTCAGAACATTGACTTAATTCCTATGATCAGCCCATCAGTTCTGTGAGAGAGCTATTGTTATTGTCACTTTTTGTTGTTGTTGTTGTCATTGTTAGGTGCCCTTGAGTCAGTTCCGACTTTTAGCAACCCCACAAATCACAGAAAGAAATCTTGCTCAGTCCTGTGCCATCCTCATAATCGTTGCTGTGTTTGAGCCCATTGTTGCAGCCACTGTGTCAATCCATCTCGTTGAGGGTCTTCCTCTTTTTCACTCAGCCTCTACTTTACTAAAACATGACTCCTTCTCCAAGGATTGGTCCCTCCTGATAACATATCCAAAGTAAGCAAGACACAGTCTCACCGTTCTTGCTTCTAAGAAGCACTCTGGTTGTACTTCCTCCAAAACAGATGTATTCGTTCTTCTGGCAGTCCATGGTATATTCAATATCCTCTGCCAACACTGTAATTCAAATGCATCAATTCTTCTTAGGTCTTCCTTTTTTATCGTCCAGCTTTCTCAAGCATATAAGGCGACTGAAAATGCCCTGGCTTGGCATAAGTAGTCACACTTCCTATTTGAATGACTGTATAACTGGGACATTGATTCACAGCCAAAGATGTAGCTCAAATTAAATGGACCCTAGTCTACTGGTCCACATTATTGCTTGGAAATCTTCTACAGAAACAACGATGTGCCTTGTTTTTTGCATTTTAATGGTATCTTAGTGTATTGAGAAGGCATTGATCATTGATGATTCTCTGGTAGAATTCTCAATGCTCCTCACATACAACCACCACCTGTCTGTCTGTGAGACTGACATTTTGCTATGATGCTGAACAGGTTTCAGCAGAGTTTCTAGACTAAGATAGACTAGAAAGAAAGGTCTGGCAATCTACTTCTGAAAATCAGCCAAGAAAACCCTATAGATCACAATGTTCCAATCCACAACCCATCATAGGATGGTGCAGGACTGGTTAGTATTCGTTCTGTTGTGCATGGGGTCACCGTGAGTCAGGGGCCTACAACAACAAGCATATTGAGGTAAATGCATAGGAGTATAAATATACTGTTTAAAATTTAAACCTAGGAGATATGATTAAATCAGACTGTTTCCTTGGACCTCAATTTGCTAAAATTGAATGCACACTTGCCTTTGAAACATTCTTGATGTCCTATCATTCTAAAGCGATGAATCATGCATTCACAGTCATTAACGGCTTAGAGGAAAGGAAGACTTTTTCAGGGTACTCTGTTGGAATATACTTACAGAAACAACCTGCGGGTTATAGGCATTCATATAAAAACCTTTAAGGTATATCTGAGTAGACATCACAATTACATTGCTAGATTTTTGCACTATACTGTTGAATTAATTATTTTCAATAAAAAGTGAGCACTAAGATAATGGGGATCTGCACGGACATCTAGGACTAGTATTGCTCAAGAAACCAGGGAAGGGATAAAATAGAATTCAACTGTTTTGTTTTGTTCTCTATTCTTTTATTTTCTCTCCCCGCTCCCTTCTCTCTCTCTCTTTTTTTCTCTTTTTTTCTATTTGTCAATGTATTTGGTCTTCAATCACTTGTCCAAAAGCTGTGGGGTGTTAGGATTTTGTAGGATTTTGGAAGGATAACATGATGCACATACACATATAATATCCACCATCACCGGTGGGGTCTGGGGCAGCATCCTGTAATCAAATACATTAATACGTCTGCAGCAACACATATGAATATTCACACTAAGTGGGATAAATAAAGGCTAAGCCTATCACACATCACTTTGGTTCACATTTTTATCACAAAGTAATTCAGTTTGTTGCCAGAAGAGTTACCCTCAAACTCTCAAAATGTTGGTTTTCTGGAGCCTTTTAGATTAAAGAATTTCAAGCACTCTGGTAATTTAAATGCAATCTAAATTCATTTTGTGTAATCTTTTTTCACATTTTGACAGGGGCTTTTCCACTCTTGGCAATTGCTGAAAAATAATAGAAGTCGCTACTTGTAGGTGCTCAATAAAATACAATTTATTTATTAAGTAATTGATATTATGACATAATAAACCTTTTAGAAAGATGCTCTTGTTCCATTATACTTCTATAGAATTTTTGAATGATCTAATGCTTCAATCCTGTTAAACTCTATCCATCGCTGAAACTATTGTCCGAGTGTCCATGCCTTTGTGGGAAAGGCAAAAAAATAGTCTACAATTGTCTGTATATTAGTTCTTTTTTTTTTTTTTTTAAATGAAGATCTTATTTTAAAAGCTAGATTCCTAGCTATAAAGACTTTGAAAAATATTGCGATGGTGGCTCAGATGTTCAAATTCTTACAGGATAAGTGACATCAGATTCCAAGGCAGGCGGTAATGGTAAAGGGGGAACAGAAGTATAGCTCAAAGACACTTCGATGATATCAGACATCACTTTAATTCTAAAACCAAAGCAAGTTATCTAGTAATGCATTGTGCGTGGTGAAGAAAGGATGCAGGTGAAGGATCCAGGAGAGAAGTGGCTCGTGGTAGACAGTGAGACACTCATGTAATTGTTTTTATGGCTAAGGCTTGATGGAGACCTATTTTAAACCTCGTCTTTTCTTCTTTGGCCTTCTTTTAAAGGAAGACAAATGCCCTTGAAAAGGAGTCTTAAAAGTATGATTCACGGACTTGGGAAGAATTACAGGATGCAGACGGCAGAGAGTGGTGCCTCCCCCAGAGGAGTTCGCATTTCCTTCCTCTTAATCTGAGTGAACCATTAAAAAGTTAGTCAATTCCCCAAGGCTCTTCCCAAGGAATCTCCTAAAAGGAAATACCCTGTGCTGGAAAGGTAATTTACCTAGACAGGATTTGGAAAGTAAGTTTCCCAGTTCAAAGATAACCAGCGACTTTACTTGGGCTGTTGCCTTGTGCATTTTAAGGATTATTCCCTGAAGTTAGTTAACAAATAAAAGAAAAAAAAAAAAAAAAAAAACCCACAACTACTGTCATACACTTTATTTGTTTTCATATATCAACAACTGCAATTAAATCCCAAATATGATAGTTTCATAATTGTTGGAATCTTTAACTGTAAATAGACAATAAATTGGTTTTTCCTGAAAACAGGCTCGCATTGAAGCCATAAACGTTTTGTTTTCTACTTTGAGAATATTTTTAATTATTTTATCTAGTGGTAAAACGCTTTTCTTTGGGATAAGGACGTGGGAGGGGAGGGAAAAGTCTGTGCTATTACCTTAGGGAGGGCTGTGGTAATCCAGTCTCTTTTGGTCTTTGGGAAACGGGACTTCAAGAGCTGATTTCCTTTTACGGTAAAATAACTCTTATGAATTTGCCTTTATGAAGTCCACTGAAAAAGGGACACTGTTACAGAATGCTGCAGCTGCAAATATTTGTAAAGCAGCTTGGGTTCTCATCTCTGACCATTCAGGATCCTCTGCCCCCACCTCCAACTTGTATCGTACCATGTTTTACAGTAAGATCACAAAACAGGCAAGAATGGATGAGGACTTGGGGACATATCAATTCCCCTCAACAAACTAATTTCTTTTCTAATGTTTTGTAGGCCACAGATAAGACGTTAACCCACTGCAACGTATTATTTAAGAATCATTGCATTTTGTAGGTCCAGGCTCATATTTAAAGGAATTTTATTGATTGTCATAAGAATTGTTCACAATTTTGTTGTTCAAAAAACATTGGGACATGCATTCAGCAGTTTCTCAGCTGGTTATCTTAAAACTTTTCTCTTAGCAGAAAGTGAAGAGGAACTATAAACAAAAAGAAAAGTAGAGAAATCAAAAACACGGGAGCTGATCCATGTCAGGAAAACTCTACATACTAACCATATATAGGAAGATTAGAAAGACCGGGCTAGGCAGAAGAGGAAAGCCAGTTTTCATCTTTAATTCCATTTTCTGAAATATGGGTGGATTTAAAAGAAAAAAACAAAAAGTAAGCATCTTGTTGTCCTGAGGAACTCCACGTTTCTTAGCTATACGGCAGCGGAGTTCTGATGTTATACTTCATTCCAAACGACAGTCAAGGAAGAAAGCAGTTTTGCAAGTACTTGGATTGGAATATTTTTCATAAATAACAATCTTTAGCGTGTGGAATTAAAAGTAAATTTAGGAAATTTGTTTTTAATTGTACTTTAGATGAAGGTTTACAGAACAAACTAGCTTCTCGTTAAACAATTAGTACACATATTGTTTTGTGACATTGATTATCAGCCCCACGACATGTCAACACTCTCCCCTTCTCGACGTTAGGTTCCCCATTACCGGGTTTCCTGTGTCCTCCTGCCTTCTACTCCTTGCCCGTGGGCTAGTGTGTGCCTTTAGTCTTTGGCTGAACTGTGAGCCTCAGGAGTGACTTTGCTACTGAGCTAAAAGGATGTCCCGGGGCCATACTCTTGGGGTTTCTCCAGTCCCTCTCAGGCCAGTAAGTCTGGTCTTTTTTTGTGAGGTAGAATTTTGTTCTACATTTTTCTCCAGCTCTGTCCAGGACCCTCTATTGTGATCCCTGTCAGAAATTTTGGGACTCTTTTAGGCATTTTATGTTTCATTATAGTCATATTTAAATTGTCTGTTTGCAGGGCAAAATTAGGACAGAACTTTTCTCGCAGTGAGTAATTTGCCATTAAAGTTAGTAAAACAACGCAAGCTTGATAAACAATTTGTATTATTATTTCTGGTCTTATGAACTATGAACAAGAGCTAAGAAAAAGCTCCCTCTGTTTTTTTTTGTTTGTTTGTTTATTTTTTCTTCTCATCAAACTCCATCCACAGGCCGGCATATTATATTCACATTTTTTCTTGTGTGATTCCTTCTGTATGTTTTGGCCACACTGCTGGAATTTTCTATGATAAGAGGACCACCAATCCAGTGTGCATGGTGTGGGGTTGGCCCAGTGGAGTGGGCCCCACTGGGCCTCCAGGGAAGAGGGCCAGGAATTCACAGGGCTTGATTACAGCCAGGGCTTTTATTTTATTTTATTTTATTTTATTTTTGCTTTTAAGCTAACACTGCTGTTCCTGGTAAATCAAAGCCTGGGCGTCGGAGGTTTAACACCAACTGCTCATTCAACAGAAACTCTGCAGAAAAGGCCCAACCATGCATGCCTACCTGACATTTCTCCAAGCTTGCTCAAAAGGGAGATAAGAAGGAGCGTAGAGGGAAAGATTATTGTGTGAGTTATCAGTAGAGGCTTGAACATTTTTAAATCAATTTGTAAGGTGAAATATGAAAACCTAAGTAGGTGTCTTTATTTATAAAGGACAAATGCTTACTGTGTAGCTTTTCATTTTGAGCTCATAGCACTTACATCTGCTTACCGCGCATATTTTCTTAAAAAATAAAATAAAATAAAAATAAAGGCACCAGGATTATTCCACTTCTGATTTATCTATTAATTACCCATGACTCAATCTAAATATTTGGCAAATCTTTATGGACCACATATGCCATTTAAGTTGTTGGGCTGGATGTTGGTGATACGAGGATAAAAAATATAATATTTATCTTGTCCAAAGGCTCTACTAGTTTAGTAACCATTTTTCTATTATTCTCTTAATACAGGTATCGGCATTTTCATCCTCTTCTCGATTCTTCATCTTTGCTTGTTACCATGCCCTTACTATGTGACTTTGTCAAATGACTAAAGAGGAAGAGTATAATTACTTATCCCTTGATTTAGGGTTAGACCAATTAAAAAAAAAACAAACAAAAAACAAAACCCTGTTGCTGCCGAGTCGGTCCCAGCTCATAGCGACCCTACAGGACAGACTAGAACTGCCCCATAGGGTTTCCAAGGAGTGGGTGGTGGATTTGAACTGCTGACCTTTTGGTTAACAGCTGAGCCCTTAACCACTATTGGAATAAGGCAAAAGTGATAGCATGCGTTAAGAGGTGTTGTCTGCCTCCTCCTTGTGCTTCTGCTGTGCCTTTGAGAAGACTATGCCTGGGCAACACAGCCGATGTCAAAAGGAAGATAAAGGACGTGTAGAGCAGAGTCATCTCAGCTGCACCATCCCAGCCAAACTCAGCTTTGATCAGCTAAGCCCAGATGTACACAAGTGATAAACAATAGCTGTTTTAAGACACTGAATTTTGGAATGAGTTGTTGTGCCGCAATAGTTATAGAATACAATAAGATCCATTCATTCATTTAAAAATATCAGTTGAGCACCTACTAAGCACCAAGTTTTGTGGCAGATCCCTGAGATATAAAGTTCAAACTTCTAATGGAAAAAGATAAATGTAGCTGTCTCCATTCAATGACCTCTTGCCCAAGCCAGCTGATGGGTTATATACCATGGCTGCAACTGGTCTCAGCAGTGTTGAGATAGACATATGCATTGGGTACTATATTCATTGCCATCTAGTTAACTCATAGTGACCCTATAGGACAGAGTAGACCTGCCCCATAGGGTTTCCAAGGAGCAGCTGGTGGATTCAAACTGCTAACCTTTTGGTTAGCAGCTGAGCTTTTAACTACTGTGCCACGAGGGATCCTTTGGGTACTGTGGTGAATCCTAAATAGGGTTCTATGAAAGGCATTCTGAAAGAGGGATAATGAGAAGCAAAATTATAGAGAGTGAGTAGGGATTAGGAAGACACTGAGGTTAGTGGAGCTAGAATTTTGAAGGAGAGAAAGTTAGGAAGACAATTTAGGCAGAAAACATATATAGTATTTGCAAATATCCTAATACTGAGAAAGAGTCTGGTGTTTTGAGACACAGGAAGTTATGTTTCACAGACAGGAATCACATCTCACATTTTCTTTAAGCTCCACGTGGACTTAGAAAAATCAAGTATAGTTAAAGAAGACTTGGCAACATCATTGGTCACTGTCATGAGTGGAAACTAGAGACAATGTTCAAGAAAAATCACCTTAAAATTGCCAGATACCTATCTAAATGCATACCTATCTTCCTGAGAATGTCAGACTAAGGCAGGAAGCCTTTTGAGGATTGTTTGTGGTGTTTTCCTTCTTTACTTCCTGCTGTGATCTTGTAGCACAACGGCCAAAGTATTCTAAGGGAAACTATTTCCTTGGTATTTTTGGTATGTCTCTTACCAGGAAACTGGTGGAAGTGTCAGTGGTACCCTTTTCAAGGATTTCCACTCAAACTAAGGGGGGCAGGGGAGGGGTTGCATCCACTTCCGAACCATTCAAGGCTTTGACCATTTGTGGTTTGCTTCTTTTCACTATTGTGAAAACTTGTTGAGAAAAAGTAAGGAAGTTCTTAAAGGCCTCACTGCCCTGTTATCTCAGCTGCCAGGTTATATGCCTCTGCCATTTATATACAACAGTCATTTAAGTACAGGGGTCTGGAAAACCAGTGTGTTCCAATTAGAAAGATACTCTGAGGTTATGGAGCTCTGTCCTCTCCATTTACCAAGTTGGAAGGGCCTACTCTGGGGACAAAAACATGACTGGCCAAAGGTCCTGTTAATCCAGAACAAAAATAGGACTGAGTCCCTGGTTCCTGGGCTAGGGTACTTCGCAATACACTCACTCACTTTCTTGACTGTTTCACACTGCTGAAAGGTATCTAGAACAGTAAACCTGAGCTGTCCACAAATCTTATAAAGAGAAAGAAACACAGTACCTAAAAAAAGAAAGAACAAGTTAATGAAGAAAATGGCAACCAGAATCTTAAACAGAACTGAAGGCAGCACAGTGCTTGTTTTTCAATGATAAAACTCTTCGCGAACTTGGGCTGTCGCTGTGTGTAGTGGGGAAATGGACAAGAAAGGAGGAAGAAGAAAGAAGACATTACATCTTTAAATTGAATTGAATGTTCTGTGACTTTAAATGAAAGCTCTTCTGTTGTTGGGCAAATAAATTTAAACCACTTAACATGGCAGAGAAGGTCAGGCAAGCTTATTATAGTGATCATAGCGTTACAGCTATTGCGATTGACCGCTGCTCTCTGGAATCACCAATAATCAGAGACCGCAAGCTGTGTTTGCAGAGAAAGGTCATCATTCATTTTTTTCAAAGCATTAATATCTTTTGTTTGTTTGGCTCAACATGAAACAGGAATCGATAGAGGTAATTCACAGAGCAATTAGCCCCTCATCTGTCAAACGGCATCTGGGTGTATTTAACAAAAAGACCTTTGGAAAGGTTTAAAAAGGAAGAAAGTGCCTGTAGGATCAACAATTTATATTTTCTACATGACATGTTGTGTATGTATCTGTGAAAAGGGGGGCCTTGGGACTAAGAAAATATACATAAAGCATGCTATAAATCTACACTTCACTGTTATGATGTCACAGTGTAGAGATAGACCAAAAAAAGCTCAGATTCCATGCTCGCCTGGTTCCCATGAAGACAGCAAGTGGCATTTGGAGTCTTTGTATCATGGATGAACACAGCCATAGAACATAGATTTCTCAGAAAAGAAGACCTCCAGGAAAAGTTGGTTGTGGGAAGTGTAACAAATTGGATAGGATCAAGCATCACGCACAAATACTCAGGACCCACGGACTTTGTGCCCAGGTTGATTGCTCCTGAGGCTGGTCACAGCCATGGTGTGTGACCCATCAGCTGGTTTGGGCAAGAGGTCATGGAATGGAGACAGCTCTGTCACTACTTGTCACCAGCCATACCACTCCTGGGCTGGCCTTCTCTCCACATCTATTTTGCCAATATTAAAATGAGAAGTGAAAAGTTGAAACACAAAATTAAGTGACTTTTGTACTTTAAAAAAACTGAATTCTACTCTCTGTTTTTCTTTACTGAATTTTGAAAGTGTGTATTATGGGATTAATAATATACATATCAAAGGGATAGGTTTTCAAAATTCTGCTTAGGGACTTGTCTACGAGTTTACACAAATGCCATTGCTCTCAGCAGGACCAGATGTAGTTCGGGAATGTGGTATTTTCTTTTCGATCCTCTGGCTCGTCCTTTCCATTTTTATTTACTTTTCTTTCTTTCTCTCCCCACCTCTTTTCTTTTCTTTCTTTTTTATTTTAGTCTCCACCCAGACCATAAGCTCACAGCTAAAAAAGAAGTGATGACATAGGAAAGAAAGTTACCAAGTTTTGCTTACTTTGTAACTTTAGGAAACTTATTGTTTGTTTTATTTGTTTTTGGGAAGGGGCTTAATTTAGTTTTATTCTTAATATCTGAACAGTCTAATAGGTTGACTGTCCATCTCTAAGGCTTTCCCTGGAATCATTATGAATGTCTTATCTGGAAATAATTGTATACAGTTAAGTAAAAAAAGCAAGAGGCTACACTGAACTTTGAGTATGATCACAACTGTGAAAAAGAAAAAAAAAAAAATCATTGAAAAGCACTGAAAGGAAATGATCCTTAAATAAGGTTGTCTTTGGGTAGAGGATTGCAGAGGTTATTGTTTCATTTACAATTTCTGTATTTTCAAAATGTTCTATAATAAAAATACTAATTTTTCATGTGGAAAAACCAAAACATTATTTAAATTTAGTGCTGTAACATAAACACAACAAACTTATGCCTTTGCAAATTTAAGTATTGTATTTTCTACCAACCTCAGATAACTGGATTTTTGCTTTTTGTAAATACTGCCAAACACTCTTATAGAATTTGTTTTTGTGGCCAGAAGAAAAACTAGTTTTCAGAGCCTCATGAAATTATACAGAGCATAAACATCTGTCTATGAGATTCAAGTTGAGGGCAATGGGGTAGCAAGATGTAGCTCATGGTACGTCTAGATTTCTGAAATAATGACGTTCTGTTATAAGAGAATTTCATTGTCAAATATTTGAGTTCATCTTATTTTTCTAGACCTGGAATTTAATCTTGGAGGTAAATACATTTTGACACAATGACCCCACCCTACTCCCTTTTTTTTTTTCCTTCTGTTTATGTGAACTGTTAAAAGTTTCCATACGTTCAATACATGGCTTCCTTTAATTAGAAAGGTTCTTTGTAACCCACAGACACTGGCTAATAATTATTTTCCAGACTTCCAGTTCCTAAAGCAAACATCACAGTCAGCATTTGCCTAGGCTGTTTTACTTTCATGAAAATACTATAATATACTTCAACCACAGTCCAAATCACCCCACCTTCCAAATGGTTATTTGCAAGCAGGGGTCATTATTTCCTTGTTAGACTTTTTCAGGGGTGGGTCTGACTTCCATGCGCTTTGCACATTCTTCTGATTTGTAAATCAAACCTGAGTTAGAAAGATAGACTGCCACCTCCTTCAGGCTTTGCTTAGTGTCACAGGGGTACAGTTCATCAGACAAACACCTCATAAGCATCAGTTCTGGCTGCCTTCCAGGGAAAACCATGTCATGCCATTGAATAACACTTAGGACCCAATCTTTCATCCTCCTCCTTCATAACTAAATAAATTGGGTAAAGGTCTTGCCCTGTCTCAAGATAACAAGAAGTTTAAAGAACTTACTAGTGTTTCATGTTGCAGACACTAAGCTTTAGAGGAGTGAACGAAAACAAGATGGCGGCTTTCCTGAAGTTCAAAGGCAGCTCTGATAGCAAATGAACACTGACAATCCTTCTGGTTTCCCTGATGGGCACAAGTAATGCTGCTAAAAACAGGAAAGGAAATTCTGACTGAAGGCTGCAGGAAAATGAGCCTAGACTTTTCTAATGCTCTCCTACTTAAAACCAAATAATCTAAATTAGAGATCAGCAAAGTTTTTCTGTAAAACAACGTATAGTAAATATTTCATGTTTTGTGGGCCATACCTTCTCTGTCACACTACTCAACTCTGCTGTTGTATGAAAGATGCCATTGACAATATGTAAACAAACGAGCGTTGGTTGTGTCCCAATAAAACTTTATGTGGACCCTGAAATATGAATTTCATATAATTTTCATGTGTCACAAAATATTATTTTTTCTTTTCTTTTTTTCAGCCATTTACAGATGTAAAAACCATTCTTACAGGTGGAAGAAAAGCAGGCATCGGGCTGGATTTAGCCCTCAGGCCATAGTTTGCTGATCCTATCTCTAGAATCTAGAAGTCCCTGGGTGGTACAAATGGTTAAGTCTTCCACTACTAACTGAAAGGTTGGTGGTTCAAACCCACCATCCCAGGGGTATCGCAGAGGAAAGGCCTAGCAATCTGCTTCTAAACGGTCACAGCCTTGAAAACCATATGAAGCACACAGTTCTGCTCGGCAACATGTGAGGTCACCATGAGTCGGAATCAACTGGATGGCAACTGGCTTGGTTTTTTTGGTTGTACTAGAGTCTAGAGGAGTCCTTGGGTGGTCCAAATCATTAAATGCTAGGCTACCAACCAAAAAGTTGGTGGTTCGAACCTACTCAGTGGTACCTCAAAAGTAAGGCCTGGTGATCTGCTTCCAAAAAATCACTGCCTTGAAAACCCTGTGGAGCATAGTCTACTCTGCACACATAGGGTTGCCAAGAGTCAGAATCAACTTCACAGCAACCAACAACAATAACAATAAAGTCTAGGAGTTAGAGTGCTGTTTGGGAATCTGATCTTACAGAATGACAGGCCCTTCTGGCTGCCTGTCAGTTCAGCGAGAGCTGCTCTTTGCCATTTACCTACCATCTCATGTGAATAAAGTTGTTTTTCTTTAACTTGCATCTTATCTTTTATTAGTTCAGAAAAGGCTCATTAAACTTTTTAAACTTACTGAACTTATAAAACCCGTTGTCGTCAAGTTGATTCCTACCCACAGAGACCCTAGAGGACAGAGTAGAACTGCCCCATAGGGTTTCCAAGGAGTGGCTGATGGATTTGAACTGCCAACCTTTTGGGTTAACAGCCGTATCACATAACCACTGTGCCACCAGGGCTCTGAATTTATAAGAGTCTTAATTACGAGCAACTCTAGCATTTGGGTGGATACGCCAGACGAGACCAAATTACACTGTGTAAAATTCTGTCTTTCTATGTTACAAGTAGATTTTTACACATAAAAATCCAAAATCATCTAAAAAGCCAATACCAACTTACAGTTTACTCAGACAATGGATTTCTATGTAATTGTTTTGAAAACTACTTAGTGACACGGGAAAATGTTCTCTGTCTAATGTAAGGTGAAGTAAGTCAGAGTGCAAAACTCTTCAGTTATGCATATATGTATGTGTACTTTATATAACAAGAAAATACAAACTAAAATGTGATCAATATTTATCTTTTGATGGTGGGATTAATTACTTCTTTGTGCGTTTTTCTATTTTTTAAATATTTCTCACTAAGTGTATACTGCTTTTATAATTAAAACAAACAGACACAACCAATGTTATAAGAAGATACTTTGCTCCCAACTTTTAAAAGACTTTTTTCTGTCGAGAGACCTATATGCTTCCTTAGAATCCTGGATGGGGGATCGTGAACTGTTCTGGATGATTCTTTGTCCACTGGAAAGGTTAGTGATAGCATTGAAGATAACCTCCAATGAGCTCACAAAAATAACTACCTGGAAGTTGTACAAATCCAGCATTTTTTATGACATGCAAATAAAGAAAAGGAAGGAAGAAACGTGGGCTAACACAAGTAAGGTCTCATAAAAGGACAGTGTTAAGTGTAAGTAAAAAGAAATAATGCATGTTAAGAAGTTCTGTAAAATTTTGGCAGGTCATTATGACAATGAAATAAGAAAGAGTCCACAAACCTCCCTCCCTTGCCATTCAAAAGAGAAACAAAACACTAATTACTCATTGGCATCAAAATCTTATTTATGTTTATAACTGAAGTTTTCTTAATAGCTTGCCTCCCTCTTCATCTATAAGTTTCTTCAAAAATGGGCTGAGGCCACATAATGAAATTTTCACTCATGTGGATAATGTGATAGTCCATTTTTTATTGTAACTTTTTTAAGATAGCAAATCTCAACCCACAGTCCAGCACACGATTCCTACCTATATTTATGTATCCCTACTACATTTTAAAGGAGCCCTGGTGGCACAGCGGTTAAGTGCTCGGCTGCTAATTGAAAGGTTAGGGGTTCAAACCCACCAGCCGCTCTGCAGGAGAAAGATGTGGCAGTCTGCTTCTGTAAAGATTACAGCCTAGGAAACTCTATGGGGCAGTTCTTGTCTGTCCTATAGGGGCCCTATGAGTCGGAACAGACTCAACAGTAATGGGTTTTTGGTTTTTTATTACTGAGTGACTGGTTTTAAATTACCAAGTATTGAAATATATTTATTTATGTAGTTCACTGCTTGGAAGACAAGCAAGTGTCTGAGGCGAAAAGAATTACTGGGAAATAAAATAAAAAGCATTCCAGATATTTAATACATTTTGCCCTATAAACTTGGGATTTAGTAATTAGATTTGTCATGTCTATAATGTTAGACTGAAAATACTAATACAGTGCACTCAAGAGAGGTACAATTGCATCTGTCCTTCCCTCTCCTTTTTTGTTTCTATTCCATGGAAACCTAGTTGCCAAGTAATCTTGACTGATGGATTTGTAAGGGAGAAGAAATTATAGCTGTAGGTCCCATCTACTTTACTTCACCTTCACAAATGCACTCCCCAATTTATGTTCTTAGCACTTTCCCACAGTCTGACAAGAATCAGGATTATTCTGGGGCTTCTTGAGCCCTCCTGTGTCGGGGGAAGGTGACACTCTATCTTGACAACTCAGATCCAGTGACCAGGTACCACCCACAGGCCTCTGATATCTTTTCCCAGTGTTCTAGGTGAAGTGAGAGGAAGCATGCTTACAGACTTCAGTTTTTTCCTACTCTGCTATGGCTCATCTGTTTACTTTTAACATTCAAAACTCATCTCCAAAAGATTTAACTCCCCGTTATCAGCTGCCAGTTGAATGTCTACAATAAATAAAGGTTATGGATGCTAGAAGGGTGGTTGCTCCTGTCCTTGTTGGAGGCAAGTCATGTGTGTACTCCCTAAATGCATGAAGCTGGATATAAGTGCCAAATGAGTAGTACAGAAAACATTCTTAGACATTTAAGGTGTCGTAGTTGGCTAGAGGGAGCCAAGGGAGACTTTGTAGAGGATCTAAAATCTGAATTGGTTCTAGAAGAATTAGTAAGTTAGGATGGGTGCGGACAGAAGGAGATGCAAGAAAAGGTAACGGCCTGTATTGGTGGTCAATGTAGCACGTCCAGAGCCTGTGTTGGTTATTCTACATATGCTAACCCATTCAATGCTCACCATTCACCAGATGAGAACTGAAGCTAAGAGAGGGTAGAGTTTCCAAAGATTTCACTGGTAAGTAATATGGGAAAATGGATTTGAGCTCAGCTCTCCCTCATTCTGAAGTTTACACTTTTTTCGATGCTCTGAACTGAATGGAGGATGTTTTTCAGAAGGCAAAGTGACAGGAGCAAAAGTGAGGTGTTGGGAATAAACATTAGCTTCAGGATAACAGAGCTTCCCTTCTGGAAATGGTGGTTGGGACAGAGAAGCAAATGCAAAAAAAAAAAAAAAAAGTTTTCTAGGATGATTTGCAAGAAGCGCTTTTACCTGAATGACAAGCACCTGAATTTTGAAAAATTCATCAAACCTGAATTGACTTGCTGATTGCAAAAGTATTCCATGTTAATGATAGGAAACTACGGAAAGAACCACCAGCTATTCAATCAGCCAGAGGCACCTATTGCTAACTTTCTAGTGTATAGTGGTCCAATCTTCATCTCTTTTTCTTTAAATCATACATAGATACACACATATGCATTTGTACATGTGTATGCATGGGGACATTGGTGGTTCAGTGGTAGAATTCTCACCATCCCTGGGGGAGACAGGGGTTCAATTCACCATCACTGAACCTCATGCAGAGCCACCACCTGTCTGTCAGTGGAGGCTTGTGTATGATGCTGAACAGGTTTCAACAAAACTTCCAAAATAAGATGAACTAGGAAGAAAGGCCTGGCAAGCTACTTCCATACTTCCAAAAATCACAGTCAGGTAGTGTTTTGTTCTGTGATGCATGGGGTTGCCATCAGTCAAGGGCCAACTTTATGGCAGCTAACAACATGTGCATATAGATGTAGATATAGATACAGATATAATATAGTTTTTATAAAATTAGAATTTTTTTAAAAATATTTTATTGTACTTCAGGTGAAGGCTTACAGAACATATAGTTACTCATGAAACAGTAGTACACATGTCATTTTATGACACTGGCTAACAACAGCACAACATATCAACCCTCTAACTTCTCAACCTTTTTTTTTTTTGGTGAAAAGACACATAGCCAAAGATACACCATTTCAAAAATTTCTACATGCACAGTTCAGTGACATTGACTACACTCTTCCAATTGTGCTGTTATTCTCACT
>NW_004443955.1:19060151-19101384 GCF_000243295.1 Trichechus manatus latirostris
ATACAATATTTGTCCTTTTGTGATTGACTTATTTCTCTCAGCATAATGTCCTCCAGTTTCATCCATGTTATGAGATGCTTCACAGATTCATTGTTGTTATAAAATTAGAATTTTGCTTTTCGTGATTTTTACAATCTTTCTAAATTAAAAATATATCATAACCAAATTTTGTCTTACACATTCTTTGAAAACAATTTTTAATGAATATAGTATATTATGTCATATATACTATAATTTATTACATTCTGTCATTGAACACCAAAGTTATTTACAGTTATTTTAATTGTAAATGATGTCCAATTTTGCACGTAAATTATTTTGTTCATCTCTGACTTTTCCTTAAAAAATCATTTTTAAATACAAAATTAGGCTTGACATTATTTCCTATGATATATAGAATTGAAATCTAAATCTAAATGTTGGACTATATGAGGAACTGAAACCCAGGGCAGACTCTTGAGGGAACAAACCAATATCTTGGGAGAAGCTTTACCAAATCATCATTATCACCATCATCATTGTTGTCCCCTCATGATCATCAGAGAAGTTAAACCTCCTCCTTAGAGAGGGAGGACGCAGTGGTTAAGAGCTCGGCTGCTAACCAAAAGGTCGGCAGTTCTAATCCACCAGGCTTTCCTTGGAAACCCTATGCAGCAGTTCTACTCTGTCTTGTAGGATCACTATGAGTTGGAATTGACCAAATGGCAACGGGTTTGGTTTGTTTTTTTAACAAGAGGGGAGGGGAAAGAAGAGAAATGGAAAGAGGGCCGGGGAGGGGAAAAGGGAGAAGAGAAGAGGGGACAGATTTGAGACTATAGGAGAGACGGAGGGGAAAAAAAAAAAGAAGAATCCCTTTCCCATAGGACAGATCCTTGTTCCCTGCATGTTCTCCAGGTAGGCAAACATTTTAAAATCAAACTCCTTGGTTGACTGGGGGAAGGTGGGAAGGACGCACATTAGATTTAGTCCATGTGGCTATTTGGCTCGTATAATGGCCAGGAACATTCTCAAGTGCTGCATCTAGGTCACTCTGCAGATTCACTTCCTCACTTTAGGGCATCACACAATGAGGGAAATCACTTGGGTTTGAACCCCAGCTACTCAGTTTGTCAGCCCTGTGACTTTGGATAAGTCTTTTAATTTCTATGAACCTCAGTTTCCGTAGCCATAAAAGGAGATGTTAACGCCATCTGGAAACGTTTGGGTTATGAAGATTAATTTAGATAATGCATCTTCAGGCACACACCACTAGTTCTTTTCTCTCTTTAGGTCCAGTCCTTTTCCTGTTCACTGAGATAGGAACCCTCATGAGAGGTTTCCTCATTTAAAAAGCAAAGTTCATTTATTCAACAAAGTATGGAATTCCTGGGCCCTGAGCATTCAGAGATGGCTATGGCATTGTTGGGCCTTTATGCAGATCTCTTTAAAGTGAACAAGGCAGGGATGCTAACAAGTACAGAAATGAAATGCTGGGCCCAACTAAGGCATGTGAGGACCCTAAATGCCGATATTCTGTGGTGTCCTCGCCTCTGCTTATTCACGCATTCAAACAGGATATGTGAGTGATATATGCATGCATATCTGTGTGTGTCTTTTAAATGCGACTATATTAGCGACTGAATACAAAAGTGGTGTATGCCATTTTAGCAGAATGAGATGAACTGGATTATAAAATTTTTTGTGGATGCAGGGTACTAAGCTTTTTACTATATACCACATTTTCTATAAAAAGAATATTCCTCATATTCTTCAACAAAGAGAATGAGTCAGGGACCTTAGTTGTTTCAACAATCAATGTAAAATTCAGTTGCTCTCCCACAATAAAAAATGGACTTCACCAATTTTGCTTTTAATGACTCATGCTTCAATTTTGATGCTTGTTTTGTAATAAATGCTATAATTGTAAATACAAAGATGTCATAAAAGAAAATTTAATGATCATAAAACAAATATTGCAACAAATTACTGTATTTTACTCTTAGATAGATCTTTCATCTCTAACATGTTGCAGTTAAAAACCCTTCCTTCTATTCTTTGCTCTTACAAATTCTTCAATGATTTCATCATAATTAAGCTACTGAACAATGTCTACTTCAATACATAATAAGGATAATGAATTGAGTCTTTCTTGAATCATTGTTGTATGCTGAGAGTTTTTCACTACTTTAGGGACAAAAGTGAGTGTTCTGTTGTGCAATTTGTGATCATTAAAGTTAGGAATATGCATAAAGCAATTTCAATATTGGGAAATGCATGTTGTATTTTATCATCTATTATAGAATCGTATATGCCTACGTGAGTAAAATTTGCCTTTCCTGAATCTATAAACTTAGTTCACATGTAAGAATGAAATTGTTGCCCTTCTTCATAAAGGTTTGTGTTTAAGTCATCGGTATAAGCCTGCACTAATTTCTTGGATGCCTTCATGCATTCTTCTTCAGGTATACCCAAGTTGTTTAAGAAGGAAAATTTATTTGAAAGAACCTCAGACACTTTTGCCCTTCTTTTCATACAAGATTCAAGTGTGTCAATGATGGTGTAGTATGTGATTATGCAAAATTGATCTCTGACACTCAGTGATACTTCTGGATCACTTCCGTAATTTACTTGTTTCTTTCTAACACTTCTGCAACACTGAACTGCTTGGTAATCAGTATTTGGCAGTATTTGTCTGGTTGTGCTTCCAAAATTTTCAAAATCTTCTCTTAAGTCATATAAATACCCTTCTAATGACTGGTGGAGAACTGTGCATGTCTTTTAATTTACTTAAGAGTAAATTTGGCGGGCTTGATGGGCTTGACTTCTCCAATGAAGATCCTGCAATATATTATTCCACATAGCCAACATAAATACATACTCCTGTGTTTGCATTTTGTTGGTGACGTTTTCAGCTTCTTTTTTGGTGTCTCCTTTTTGTATCTGGTTTTCAGCAATATCTTCTAAGACGTCTACTATTTGAGTGTATGCATCCAAGATTGCACTCATTGCTACAGCATGCGTTTCCCCATGTGTATTAGATATTTTAATACTTGATCATTGCCTAAATCTGTTTTAAGAACTGCTTGTAGGTGAGTAGAGGCAGCAAAAAATGTGTGCAGTAACTGAACAGTAGAAAAAAAAATGAACTGCTTCTGGACAGCAATCTACTGTGCTACATCCTACAAGATTAAGTGAATGCATTGCATATGGTATGAAAATGGCATATTTGTTACATTCTAAAATTTTCCGTTGCATGCCTTTATAATACCCTGACATACTGGCAACATTGTTATAGGACTGGCCTCTGTACTTAGAAAAATCAGTTTTTCAAACTTCACATAAATAGTCAAGTACTTGATTTGCGATTTCTTCACTGGTATGACTTATTCAGCTAGTAAATGTAATAAATTGCTTGATAGGTTTTCTATCTGTTGGAGATACATATCTTAAAACAATACTTAGTTGGTCTGTATGAGAAATATCAGGAGTGGAATCTAAAGACAAACTGAAATAGCGAGCTATACTTATTTCACTGAAAATAGTTGATTGAACTTTATCACTTATTAAGTTTATTAATTCTTCACATGTTGTTTTAGACATATATGATGGGTTGCCCTTTTCTATATTACCATATTTTGAGAAGTGATCTGCTAAAAATGGATTAAACTGAACAAGTTCAAGTAAACCCCAAAAATTTCCTTTTTGTGGGTTCCCAAACTCTTCATTTCTTCCCTGAAAATATAGTCCACATTCAGCAATTGTTATAATGACAGCAACAATGAGTTGCAAAGTGGCTTCCCAATACTGACATTCTTCATTAATTTGTGTTTCCAGTTCATGAGTTAAGCCAAAACTATGTCTTAGTTTAAATATGACAACGTACAGTCTCTGTGAATTGAACTGTTGTCATGTTTATCAATCCCATTCGAGTTGCACCAATTGCTAAATCCATCCATAGCAAATCAAGAATTAAAAGATTTAGGACGGAATAGTCTGCAAACAAAACAATACTCAGAGCCAACTGATGGAAAATGCAGTAGCTACTTCCTCTTATAATTTTCACCATTAGCTTCCCCCCTAGAAATACATTCTGGCTATAGAACCTTGTTTGTTTACCATCCAGAAATTTTGACACAAATTTTCAAACGGCCTACGGTGATGTTGACAATCACTTGGCCCTCTTTTGATCCAATAATTTACATAATTAGAAGAAAAATTATTCCACAAAGCAGGATCTGTATTTCTGTTACTTATGGGGTCTGCAGATATGACAATTTCAGATTCTAGAATAGTTTCACTTTCTACACCATTATTAATTTTTTTACTACAGCAAGGAATGGCTGCAGAATTTGGGACAAATTCTGTTATATTTGCATTGCTATTAGTAATTTCAGCACTAGTGGTACTGGTATAAGGATTTGCACCCATTAAACGCGAGTATTCAATGAAAGATGTCTCTTCTGATTCATTATGTTTTAAGAAGGAAGTTAATTTTGGAATTGTCTTTAGGGATTCACAAATATTTTCTTTTTTCTTTTTTATCTTATGTGAGTTTTAATTTTTAAATTCCACTTAGTTGTCATTTCATTTTACCTGGATAAAAAATTCTGTCACTTTTTAAATTTGGTTCTACCGTAGCAACTAAATTTGAATAATTGAAAATAAATAACATTTATAAAACAAGTAAAATTTATAAAATGAAATTTATATTCGAATTTGGACATTAACACAAAAATCTATATTTGAAGTTAGTAAGAAAAAAAATTGTTATAGAACACGTAATTGTGTTCTTCAGGTCTGAGACAGTCAAAAGAAATAGTACTTGCAAAGGCAGTCGGAGATAATTTCATTCGTTTGTCACACAATGTTTGTTGGCAGGCCCTTCACAGATCTCCACGAGTGTTTTTCATCTTGAAATAATACTTAAAAATTTGCCTACTCACTTTCCATCCTTGATGCTGCATCTTCACAGTACTGCTGATATCCAGTGGGGGCGAGAGCGATCGCAAAGCGCATGATACAAATACAAGGGTATGCTCAATCTGAAGACGAGTTTTTGTTCGTTTCGTGCAGGACCAGGTACGTCCCAAGTCATGTGATTACCGTGCCGATGGCATGTTCTTATGTGGTCAGCTAGAGAGAACTGAATGTGAGGTTATACCCTATCGGTCCAAAATGAAAATATAATTGTTACTGTATACAAAATTTATAAAGTGATATGGATTTCATTTAGTGCCCTGCCAGTTCCCTTCCACCATGGTGCTTGCTTTTCTTTGTGTCCTGTCTGCTTGGTATTATGGGTCTTTTCTTTGGACAATTGGCGCTCCTGTTTTTTTGATGCCCTAAGCACGTACTTAAATTGCTTATTGAGTAATCTGCCCTTGATTAAAGGTCACAGGATTGAAGTTGATACAAGGCTGTGTTTTTCCCAAATGAGAGAAAGCTCGATCTGTTTGAAGAGGGGGCACCCGAGGGATAACCTGTGAGGGGGGTTGTTATGGATTGAAACGTGTTATAAAGTCTAACCCCTATACCTGTAGTTAACGAGGCTTGGAGGTGTAGTGGTTAAGCGCTTGGCTGCTAATCTAAAGGTCGGTAGTTCGAACCCACCAGTCACTCCTTGGGAGAAAGATGTGGCAGTTGGCTCCCATAAACATTACAGCCTTGGAAACCCTATAGGGCACTTCTACTCTGTCAACAGGGTCGCTGTGAATCAGAATTGACTCCACAGCAACAGGCTCGGTTCCGTTTAAGTGGTGCAGTGCTTAGGCACTTGGCTGCTAACATAAAGGTCGGCAGTTCAAACCCACTAGTCACTCTGCGGGACAAAGATGTGACAGTCGGCTTCCACAGAGATCACAGCCTTGGAAACTCTATGGGGCACTTCTACTCTGTCCTGTAGGATCACTATGAGTTAGAACCCACTCAATGGCAATGGGTTTGGTTTGGTAGTTATAATTCCATTTGGGAATGACTTTTCTTTGTTATTTTAAGAGGTCTTATGTGTGTAGGGTGTGTTTAAGCCAATCAGTTTTGAGATGTAAAAACAGCAGATTAGGACAAGTGAGAAAGCAGAGATGCAGGAAGATAGAAGCCACACTACATGAAGATTACCCAGGGAAGAAGGAACGAGGACCTTCCTCCAGAGCCAACAGACAGAAAGCCTTCCCCTAGAGCTGGCACCCTGAATTCAGACTTCTAGCCTCCTAAACTGTGAGAAAATAAATTTGTTTGTTAAAGTCACCCTCTTGTGGTATTTTTGTTATAGCAGCACAAGATAACTAAGACAGGAGTCTTACCAGAGGAGTGCATGTTTTCCAGGCAAGGCGTTCCCGTCACGAGTTAAACCTTGGTCTGTGGTGGGGGGGGAGAGGCTTGTGGTTGGCATGAGGTTCGTTAACAGAAGCTAAGAGTTATTCACAGGCCACTTTCTCCACAGAGCTCTCTTGGGTCTCCTATACAGGAAACCCTCTCTACCGCCTTAGAACTTTAATTGCACCACATCCGTGGATTTCTCTGACATTTACTACTTCCTGCTTTGCATTAGAGATAATTGTGTATGTATTCTACTGTCATTACATCACTAGAGACACCAGGGACTGTTTTATCCTGGTATTCACCATGATACCTTAGCTTAAAATTATATAGATACAGATACATAGATATATAAAATATATAATATGTATGTATACATATACATCTTTTTTTTTTTTTTAAGAGAGAAAGCCAATATATTTCACATTTACTCTCTCAACTATAGTGGAGTTCATGGTTCTTTGATTTATGCGCTTTGTACTGGTGAAGAGAGACTTGTCTCTTTGTTATACAGCTCACTGAATACTAAATATTGATGGGTGTGTAATGCCTCCCCTTTTACTCATGAAAACCGGCTGATCAGATTTTGCTTCTGTCAAAGAAATGGGTTTCTCCCAATACCAGTGATTCTTCTAGAATAGACAAATTGAGCTATCTTCTCTCTACCACCCACCCAACTTAGTGCTCCTCAGAAAGAGCCTGGGTCCTGACAAGGAAATCCCAAATGAATGTGATTTGCTAAGGTTTCCAGAAGAGATGGAAAGTGGCTAGGATCAAGGGCATATGTGTGACTAAGTCAAGGATAAATCATCTGAGAACAGACAAACGCAATGCCTGGAATCTGCCCTCCCACTGCTTCCTAACTGAGTGCATTCACCACCCTGGAGACCAATGGGTCCTTTTTCTACCAGAGCAGACAGTTGCATAGGTAACTTTTGTCTCTGACAACCAAGGAGAAGCAGATCCAGATAGTCCATGGAGGGAGGGAGAGCTGTTACTCAATGGAAGATCCCTTGAATGCCCTTTAAGAAAGTCCAAGAATGATGCCCGTTCCCTAATATTTGTTTTTGTGTTTCACAGGCATAAGTCAGACTTAGGAATATACTTCCATGTTGCTGCCTTCACCTAGAAAGCAAGAGTCAAGAAAGATTTTATCTCTCAATCTTTTGAGCTTAGATCCCCTTCAATCAGTTAATGGACTTGGGTCAAACTGGCCAAGAAGGCTGTTAAAATTCACCTCATTATCTTAATTATTATAGTAGTAACAGAAGCAATGCTATATTTCAATAATGCCACTCACAATGGCTATCATTTATTGACTATTTACTTGCGTGAGGCACTTTCCTACACACTTTGTCAATATTATCTAAATTAATATCTAAAACAATTGAATACTTGGTTACTATTAGCATCCTTATTTAATAGATGATGAAACTGAGGCGTAGAGAACTTAAGGAACTTGCCCATGGATCACCGCTAAAAAATGACAGACTCAAGATTTGAATGAGGAAAAATATCGCTATCAAGCCTATGTTTTAACCTCTATACTATCTTGTTGATCCTTAAAAATGACCTTATTGTGGAGATATTATTGTCCGCATTTTACAAATAAGGTGCAAAGACTTTCAGTGATTTGCTTAAGTCCACAAGTTGAAAAATGGTGGAGAAGGACTGGGAGCCTGGTCCTTCCAACTCTAAGGCTACATCTGTGACACTCTGCTTCCCATTCCTGGTCCAGGTTTGGAAAACACTTTTGTTTATAACTGCATGGCATCTTCACTTACCTGTGGAATCTATCTGATGCTGATTTCCTCGGATGAGGGAGAAGTGATTAAAGTGGATTCCTAGCACTAGTATTGTGTTCATAGAGGACAACTGAGGTAGGATTTGAGGATTCTATGAATGAATTCATTCCAGGATACTCGAGACATTAGGAGCGTTTCCTACAGGGTCTATTAAAGATCACTGACCCTGCTCTGCTCTGCTGTGAAAATCATAGTCAGTTTTCCACATTTAGTCTCGAGGCTGTGATTTAGGACAGAAGGGGGTCGAGAGTCCAGGTCCAAGGATGAGCAGGAAATGTTCCAAAGGGATAAAGATACAGGGCACAGGACTTCAAGAATATGATTTTTGCTTTTGAGGTATTGAATTGATATAAGCCAAAGAATATGGAAGCCAACTATGCATTCATGCCCAGAATCAAGGCTGGCCTGAGTACCTCAGCCCACAGGCCAAGGCAAGTAATCTCCTCATGTAGGTTTGGCAGAGAAGTAGAGATGGAGGCTATTCCTGCTTGTAAGCTTAGGGTTGTGTTCAGCAAAAACTAGGTGACAAATAAAAATGGTTGATACCAGGGCAATTTATTATTTAAAACTAGTTGCCATTGAGTCAATTATGACTCATGGTGGCCCCATGCATGTCAGAGTAGAACTGTGCTACATAGGGTTTCTCATGGCTGATTTTCAGCAGTAGATCATCAGGCCTGTCTTCCAAGGTGCCTCCGGGTAGACTCAAACCAACAACCTTTAGGTTAGCTGTCAAACGCTTAACTGTTTGCTCCATCCAGGGACTCCAATATATTTTTTATAACATTTAAAATGGACAGCCCCTGCTCCTCATCATGGTGGTTGTGTTTACATTATACCAGATGCTATGGAGTCTTGGCAAATAGCCTCAGAAATTTTATTATCCCAGCAAACTCGTGCTAATTAACCTGAAGTATCCATGTTATGTGTCTCTTTCCTTCAACCAAATAAATGTATGATAAAATTGCCAAATCCTCACTTCATTCCATGAAGTACGAAAGAGACTTAGCAGAATGCATAATGCAAGGTATGGTATCTTATCTATTGTAAGGGTGAAATCAGTGATGAGTGTTTGTTTATAGGTGGTGCCTGTAAGTGTCCCTCTTAAATGAAATCTGACAGTTGTAAGTGTCAGTAAGCAATGACACTGAGAGCATCCTAAATAAATCAGCTTGTATGGAAGCAAGGGACTTTCTTTCCCACGCATGTAACTAAATTTGACAAACTAGTCATGATTTGTTTTATGTTTAGTGACCATCAATAACTAGTTATTTGGTAAATGATTCCTTAACAATCCAATTAGGTCTTCTTCTTACTTATATTAGGAGTCCTAGTGGCGCAGTGGTTAAGAGCTTGGCTGCCAACCAAAACGTTGGCAGTTTGAATCCACCAGCTGCTCCTTGGAAACCCTATGGGGCAGTTCTCTGTCCTATAGGTTTGCTATGAGTTGGAATTGACTCAACAGCAATGGGTTTGGTTTTTGGTTTGGTTACTTATATTAAATTATTTACCAGATTAAAGCATGGTTATTTTGGTCAGATTCCAATAAATGAATTGTTGAGAGAGTAACTGTTTTTTGGGGAGCCTTAACAAATTGAGTAATTAAAAAAAGAAGGATCTGTTTATATGTTGTTTTATTTTGTTTTCTAAACACAACTTTCAACCATGCTATGTCAAATTCCCCTTTCAATTCTTTAAAAGACAAGGTTCTTTTTAAAAAGTTAAGACAAGGTTCTGCAGTTTCTTGAATCCAGCAAGCACTCACTTGGGGAACCAGAAGTCAGTTGTTCGTTCTCAAAGGCACCCCCAGGCTCTAGAAGTTATTCTTTTGGCACCCTACCCCCCCACGGTTAGCTTTGTAAAGTAGAGGGAATCACTTCTCCTCATGAAACTCTTCAAAGTGCTGAGAGACCCTTTCTCTCCATAATATCCTCTATAGATAGACTGGGGATCAGGTCTCAGGTTAGGGATAGGGGGTCCATAGTAGCAGAGCTCCAGTCACATCATCTGGGCAGGGTGTCTGATCCCAACTGTAGGTGGCTCATTGGTGACTTGAGGATGTGGGTACCTATGCTTCTTTTTTCAGTCATAGGCTTATAGTAGATTTCAGGGAAGTAAAAAAGTAAGTAAATATATATATACATATATATGAATATATATACATATATATGAATATATATACATATACACACACCAAACCCACTGTCATTGAATCGATTTTGACTCATAGCAAATCTATTTGGTTTCCAAGGCTGTAAATCTTTACAGAAGCAGAGTAGCAGACTATCATATCTTTTTCCAGAGGAACAGCTAGTGGGTTTGAACCATTGACTTCTTGGCTAGCAGCCGACTGCTTCAACCACTGTGCCACCAGGGCACTTTATTTTATATATATATATATATATACCAGGGTTTACATATATATATATTTTTTTATTTATTTATATACAAAAAAACAAACAAACAAACTAAACCCGTTGCCATCAAGTCAATTCTGATTCATAGTGACTCTATACGACAGAGTAGAACTACCCACAGAGTTTCCAAGGAGCATCTGGGGGATTCGAACTGCCCACATTTTGGTTAGCAGCCATAGCATTTAACCACTACGCCACAAAACCGAACCTGTTGCTATCAAGTCTATCCTGACTCATAGCGACCCTATAGGACAGAGTAGAACTACCTCACAGGGTTTCCGAGGATCAGATGGTGGATTTGAACTGCCTACCTTTTGGTTAGCAGCCGAGCTCTTAACCACTGTGCCACCAAGGCTTCTATACATATATATATATACACACATATACAGTGTTCTCCATATGGTTTTCATTGGATAGACTCTGACTGGCTTACTTTCGACACATCATCAGGAAAGACCGATCACTAGGCAAGGACATCAAGTTTGGTCAAGTTGAGGGTCAACAAAAATGAGAGAAACGCTCAGTGAGATGGATTGACACAAGAGCCGCAACAGTGATCTCAAACATGCCAATGATCATGAAGATGGCACAGGACCAGCCAGCATTCTGTTTTACATAGGGTCATCATGACTCAGAGCTGACTGGGCAGCACCTAACAATAGCCAGGGTGGGTTTTGCAAAGGTCAGATGGGTACCATGTCACTTTCACTATTCCTTTCCACTGCATCCTCTACTACTTGATAAGCCAATGCAATTAGAATCCCCCAGATCAGAATGCTAGGAGCCCCAGTGTTGCAGTGGTTAAAGTGCTTGGCTGCTAACCAAAAGGTCTGCAGTTCGAACCCACCAGCCTGTCCGAGGGAGAAAGATCTGGCAATCTGCTTCTGTAAAGATTCACAGACTTGGAAACCCTATGGGGCAGTTCCACTCTGTCCTATAGGGTCGCTATGAGTCAGAATCGACTCAGTTTGGTTTGTTTTTTTTGGGTTTAAATCAGAATGCTAGTGTTGGAAAGGAGTTGCCAAGAACTCTCCACCAATTAGCAGTGAAACTGGAATACTTTCCCTCCTTCTCTTGTTCTGATTTTTTCCAGATGCAGTCATGCTTTTGACCACAATGTCCGCTTGTGATCCTTGATTCTTCCTTGTTTCTAATATTTGGAGGAGCAAAGTCACATTAAGAAGCACATGTGGTCACCAGGGTGGGTTGCGTTTGCAAGAGTTCCATGTCCCTTCACTTCTCTCCACTGCCTCCTCCAGTGCATTCCCTTCTTCTTTCCCATCTTGTGTCCTTTAGAGTTGTCCACACTGCTTCTTAATAAGCAAAACTCTGTTCCTTGTGCCTTACTGGAAATAGGCTCAGTGCTGACTGGATCTGACCTACTGGTGGGTGGAAGGGAATGAAGGGTCATAGCTGCATTTGACCCTTTGTTCCGCAAACTTAGTTCATAGCTGAGCGGTCAAATTTTGATTTAAACTTCTTTTTTTTCTAGGCTTTAGATCAGTTCCTTACCTTGGAGCATGTCCCCTTTGCTGATCTCATACATTTTTATTTTATTTGATACTTGATGTTATGCTTGGATTATAGAACTTCCATTCAGTAAAGGTTCTGAAAAAAATTGTTCTTTTGTACGATTGCCAGCTATCTCAGACTAAAAACATATTGGGGGAAAAAGCCAGATAAAAATCAAATGAAGGCAAAATTAGGGACCTGCTAATAAAATCAGATTTTCTTGACATTTTTAGTCAATGCAAAAATAATTGTGGGAATAGAAAAGGTTTTTTATGGTCAATTATTCTTGTCTTAGTAAGTATCTATAATCATAACCACCTCAGAATAGGTAATAATCCTCCGCAGAGAGAAGTGAGACTTCCCTACAGAACTATAAGAAAGGTAAAACATTATCACATGCATGCATAACATATATTAATATTGAAATGTGCTGGCTTTAAGGTCAGATGGGTAGACATCTTTTTTTCCACCCTGAAAAAAATGCATATATATAAATATATATATACTATCTGACTTTATTGGGCTGCTGACATCCAATTGATCTGCATTATTCTTAGCTGGCAAGAGCCTATATACCTAAATGCCTCAGATAATAGGTATTACAGTATTAGAGAAAATGCCTCCACGCAGTCTATAGCAATATCAAAAAGGTAGAAAGTGTAAAATAAGGGAGATTAAGATGACACCAGAAAGCTTTGAATGAGGTGTCATTTTGCATTTACGGAGACAACCGGGAAAGTTAGGACAGAAGGAAAAAAATGCCCCTTTCTCACCGGCTGCCCTTAAAGGTTTACAAACGATCTGTTAACAGAAATGAGTTTCTCTTGGGCTTCAGACACCATTTATTACGCCGGGAGAGAGACAAAAAAGGAGATGGGAAAGACTGGCAAATTATGCTGATTTGAAGGCAAAATGCTTCCCATCAGCAACATGATGAAAGTGTATACCAAAGGTGTCAGCCAGATGTTGACATGTTAATATTTTTTGTGAGGTCTTTCACTGAGGAATGAGTATAAAGAACTTTTTGGGTGTTCTTTAGAATATGAATTGAAATGTATTGTTAGTCTAGATACCTTGCCTGGGAAATCACCATCTCGTATTTGATGATGAAGAGGAAGAGGAAGTGTATCTAAATAGGGGGCTTGAACCACGATTCCCTGGCTGCCTCCCAGATGTCTTGTGCTACGAATGGGCTCATCTGATCTCTCCTAGTCAATTTCATTCTGGAAAGTAGCCAGTGGGCCTAGTTCATGACCCGGTGATGTCATTATAATTCATTCTTTCTCACCACAAAGACTTCGGAACTTTCCAATTTACAATGGGTCTTTTTAATAAAGAAGAGTGTCATGCACAGAATTTTAAAGTGTTTCTAATGATTTATCTTTTTTTTTCTCTCTGTTTTAGTCTCAAAACGGCCTATATTATCATCTGTATGAAGACCCTACTATCAAAACCATTAAATTGGTTTATATCTTCGTTATACTCCATAGTATGTTCTATAGGTTAAATGTGGGTAATTACAGCTGATTACAGGAGAGCATATTTTCCAAACAAAACTTTTCACCCTATGCATAAATCAGAATAGGGAACCTAACATATCGTATGACTTAACTGATGCTTAATCTTGAACACTCATCTAATTATTCTAAATAAGAAGAATGTCATTCTCAGCAATACTTTTTGTATTTTGAGCTGGCTGTAAAAAGGACGTGGATAGAGACACGTGTAAGTCATTTGCGAGGAGTGGCCATATCATCTGTCTGTTCTCTCAACACTTCTCTTGGAAGAAAGGCTGGAAGAAAATACCCACCAATGAAGATCATGCATAAATTGAACTCAGGGGTGGGGAGTGAGGGCCCTCTCCCAGAACCTCACCTCCTTGAACTTTCCTGAGATGGCTTCACTTATCCTTAGCACGAATCTCTGCAACCCTGGTTGTACAAGTGGAGCGGATGATCAATGCATTTGTGGCCTGCACTGTAATTTAACTTGATTCGTCTGACAGAAGATGTGGAATTGCTAAAGAGAGGCTTTACTTGTAATCTTCTTATCACCTTATCCTGGAGTGTCTGTGAAGAGAGAGGCCTTCCCTGCACAAGCTACCAGTTGAGGGTCAATGCTAAGAAGGGGAAATTGCTTTGTCGGGTGTCAGGCTTGGTGACCCAGTAATGCCTTCTCTGGACACCTCGTGAACTCTCACCTCTAATGGCAGAGGGGACACTGGCCTTCCTGAACTAACACCACTTGTCTTTCTTCTAGAAGTTCATTAACAGAAATAACATGCTTTAATTATGATGTGCTGAGAAAAAATATCCATACTTTTTTCCCCTCTCTTTCTAAAGTATGGATTCTAAATCAGGTCTTCATTGCTGGGCCATTAGTAGCAAAAGAATGTGAATGATAAGGAGGAGGTGACTGAGCTCCCGCTGCAGGAGGGATAGGGGATGGGGACCACCTGGCAGGCGAAATGATATAAGAAAGTCAAGACTAGCAGGAGGGGTGAAAAAAATGAATAAGCCAAACCAGTTGTTGTGGAGTTGATTTTGATTGAAGAGGACCCCATGTGTTGCAGAACAGAACTGTACTCCTTAGGGTTTTCAAGACTGTGACCTTTTGAAAGCAGATCACCAGGCCTTTCTTCCAAAGAGCCTCTGGGTGGGTTTGAACCGCTAACCTTCTATTAGTAGTTGAGAACTTAACCACTTGTGCTACCCAGGGATCGAGTGGGAAAAGGGTGGGGGGTAGGGGTTAAGAAGGAAAAGAGAAAAAAGCTAGAAAGAGACAGAGACAGAGAAAGGTGCAATGCGAAATAAGAACTTGGAGAGCTTGGAAGAAAGGTAGGCTCAGGATATGGTGAAAAATTAAGGAGGAGAGGATGCAGAGGGCTGCACAGAAAAGGGCCACTGACATTTTCAGGAGACAGTTTCCTTGTTTCCACAGAGAGCCGAGCCACAGCAGACAACTTGTCAGTCTCCAGTTCTCCAATGCCAGGCAATTCACGCTCTTCCTGATGACTGAGAGGAATATAAAATTCTTTGGAATGTGCACTATTTGTGAATCTGATCAAGGGGACACTGTTGCCATTTTCTTCCCAGGGGACAGATCCTGGATTGGGTATGTCTTCAAGATGATCATATGTTAGTGGGACAGCTAGTTATGAGCCAGCCGTCACAACCAAGAGGGAAAATGTTATCCTGGCCATAAATACAAAGAGTTAAAGAAGCCCAGAGAGTAACTAGAGGGAGACACTGGGCAAGCTTCATAGAGGAGATATTAATAGTGATAATGGTAATAATAACAAGAAAAGCAACCATTACTATGAAACAATTCATAGCAACTGCTGCTATTTTTAAGACCCTACTAAAGGCATTAAGGTGGTACAGTCGTTAAGGTGCTTGACCGCTAACCAAAAGGTCATCAGTTCGAAACCACCAGTGGCTCTGCAGAAGAAAGTTGTGGCAGTCTGCCTCGGTAGAGATTTACAGCGTTGGGAACCCTATGGGGTCACTATGAGTCGGAATTGACTCAACAGCAGTGGGTTTGGTTTACTATGGGCATGCATGTTCTGAGGATCTGAAAATATGCCTAATTCTCACAAAATCCCTCAAAGTAAATGTTAATATTATTACAATTTTACAGCCGAGGGTATTAAAGCTTAGAGAAGTTATAGAACTTACCCAAATCTTATTTCAGTTGACTTTGCTCAGCAACCGCCAACACTACATGCCTACATATTTATAAAGTTTGATTACGGTATATTGGAGAAAAGCATGAGACTATATCTCTGGGGTCCATAATATGTATAACCAGAATGAGAAAGCAAAAGACAAGAAAAAAGTTAAGTGAAAGTAGATACTATTGGAAGATTAGTTGGAAATCAACTCAGCGAGTATTTCATATGCTGCTCCTAAACCAAAAAAACTAAACCTGTTGCTGTGGATTCCAACTCATAGTGACCCTATAGGACAGAGTAGAGCTGCCCCATAGGATTTCCAAGATTGTAATCTTTACAGAAAACAGACTGCCGCATCTTTCTGCCCAAGAACAGCTGGTGCATTCAAACTGGCAACCTTTCTGTTAGCAGCTGAGCACTTAACCACTGTGCCACCAGGGCTCATGCTGCTCATAGGAACCTGCATTCTATCTTGTAGATGATAGGGAGATATGGGAAGTTTCTAAGCAGAAAAGTTAGAGGATCAGATCTATTTTTATGAAAGGTAGCTAAAGGTAATTGATTAGAGGAGAGGTGAAATTCAGACAGGATGTCAATGAGAGAATCATGGCAGTAGTCCAAGCAAAGTATGATATGAGCCAAACCCACAGAAACAAACATAGGGGCCATGAAATTAAACAAATGTGAGTGTACTAGTTATTTGTATAAACATAGTTAGAGGGTGTAACTATCTTGTATGTGTAAAGGCATTTATGGTTCTCTCTTGTGCTGAAAGGTTGTATCCTTTCATCATATTCTTCCAATCTGTATGTTGAGCAAATAATCTGCGAAATTGGACTATATGAAGAGGAACTCAGTATCAGGATTGGAGCAAGACTCAATAACAACCTGCAATATGCAGATGACACAACCTTGTTTGCTGAAATTGAAGAGGACTTGAAGCACTTACTGACGAAGATCAGAGACTACAGTCTTCAGTACAGATTATACCTCAACATAAAGAAAACAAAAATCCTCACAACTGGACTAATAAGCAAAATTATGATAAATGGAGAAACTATTGACGTTGTCAAGGATTTCATTTTAGTTGGATCCACAATCAATGCCTGTTATGGATTGAATTGTGTTCCCCCAAAATGCATATCAATTTGGCTATGCTTTGATTCTCAGTATTACATGATTGTCCACCATTTTGTCATCTGATGTGATTTTCCTATGTGTTGTAAATCCTACCTGTATGATGTTAATGAGGTAGAATTAGTGGCAGTTATGTTAATGAGGCACAACTCAATCTACAAGATTAGACTGTGTTTTAAGTCAATCTTTTGAGATATAAAAGAGACAAGCGAGCAGAGACACATGGGGACCTCATACCACCAAGAAAGAAGAGCAGGAGAGCATGTCCTTTGGACCAGGGGTCCCTGTGCTGAAAAGCTCCCAGACCTAGGGAAGATGGATGGCAAAGACCTTCTTCCAGAGCCAACAGAGAGAGAAAGCCTTTCCCTAGAGATGAGGCCCTGAATTTGGACTTGTAGCCTACTAGACGATGAGAGAATGAACTTCTGTTTACTAAAGCCATCCATTTGTGGTATTTCTGTTATAGCAGCACTAGATGACTAAGACAACGCTCTTTGTAGCAACAGTCAAGAAAGCAAATGATGTATCACAGTGGGCAAATCTGAGGCAAAAAACCTCTTTAAAGTGATAAAAACCAAAGATGTCACTTTGAAGACTAAGGTGTGCCTGACCCAAGCCATGGTATTTTCAATAGCCTCATATGCATGCGAAAGCTGGACAATGAATAAGGAAGACAAAAGAAGAATTGATGCCTTCAAATTATAGTGTAGGTGAAGAATATTGAATACACTATGGACTGCCAGAAGAACAAACAAATCTATCTTGGAAGAAGTACAGCCAGAATGCTCCTTAGAAGCAAGGATGGCGAGACTTCATCTCACTTACTTTGGATATGTTATCAGGAGGGACCAGTCCCTGGAGAAGGACATCATGCTTACTAAAGTAGAGGGTCAGCAAAAAAGAGGAAGACCCTCAATGAGATGGGTTTACACAGTAGCTGCAACAATGGGCTAAAACATAGCAACCGTTGTGAGGATGGTGCAAGACCAGGCAATGTTTTGTTCTGTTGTACACAGGGTCACTGTGAGTCAGAACTGACTCAGTGCACTAACAACAACAACCTACGCTGACATGCTATGCCTTATTTTGTAGAAAATCAGAGGCTGACATTTTGAAGAAGTGTTACCTTCCTCATGTTTCAGGAATAACAGAACTTTTTTTTTTTCTCACTTGCCAGGCAGCAATGTACAGACATTTAGAAACACAACAGAGAACACTGAAATACAGAGCTATACTGAAGTTTAGACACCACTGACTTCATGCTGTATATAAATCCTTTCAATTTATTTCACCAAATTGAGACTCACGGAGTGGGAAAGGCCATATTCTTTTGCCTCCACCATTAACAGGGTCTTTCCAAGTCTACCACTTGCTATATCTATCTCCTGGCATTAAAGTTGGATGTTTTAAGCTGGAAGGATTAATCAAAAAGATTGACCATGAAGGGGAGCAGAGAGAATAGCTGAAAGGGCTTTATTCATTTTAGGATGGGGAAAAAATATAGCAACTTTGTATGGAGAAATTATTAATACAGGAGAGAGGGGTAGTAAAAAAGAGAGAAGTCCTCGCTAATGAGAGAAGGAATTTGTCTTTAATAGGCATAGAGGCCTGGTAGTGCAGTGGTTAAAAGCTTGACTGCTATCCGAAAGGTCAGTAGTTCAAATCCACCAGCGGCTTCTTGGAAACCCTATGGGGCTGTTCTACTCTGCCCTATAGTGTCGCTATGAGTTGGAATTGACTCGACAACAACAAGTACGGGTATGGGTGGGCATAGAGGCATAGTCCTCACCCATCTTTGTGCTTAGGAAAGAAAGAAAATGTAACATAAATTGGGCATGGGTGATAAGGAGAGAGAATGCTCAGATTCTATTTCCTCAATAAAGTGTGAGGTGAGGTCATCACTAAGAGTGAAGGTAAAAGAAGTGGAAGCTTTCAGGAGAGAGGAAAGAAATCAAATGATTATTTCAAAGAATGGAAAAACGAGATCACCAAAGACACAGAGATGTCCTGAGCAATGCTGAGTACCTAGTTGAGCTGTGTGATCATGTAGTTGACTCGCAACTATTCAAGCTATTTCTATCATTCCTTCCAGGAAGTTTCCCTACCACGTGGCAAGCAGGAAAAAGGTTTATGGCTAACGTTACATACAACTGAAGTTACCTATAACTGAGGTTCCACTACCTGATTAAAATACGGGAGAGAGAAAAGAAGAAAATGAGAGTATTTTCAAGGGAGTGACTACAATGAAAGGTCGTGGAATCCAAGACGGATAAGGAGGAAAATGAAACAGGAAGAGTTGTTGGATAGGTAATGACAGAGGTCATAAAGAGATGAGAAAATTATAGTGTTGGGGGTTGCTGAGCAAAGTCAACTAGAAAAATTGGATCTGTGTTTGGAGAGCAAGATTTTTGAAGTTGAGTTCTACTAGGCGGAGCAGTATCTGTTGGTACTGAGGCTCAAGGTGTGACCATGGGATTAGGTAACTGGCAAAATGGAGGAAAATGTGATTGGACATTAGGATATCAAGGAGTCAAGAGTCTATGGAGTTGCTGGGTCATTTTCATGAACATCAAAGTTGCCAATAATAAAACTAGCACTTATGAAGTGTTTATTGTGTGTCAGATACTGTTCTAAGAGGTTGATTTGTACTTTGACTCATTTAATCCCAACACTAAGAGCTAGCAATAGTATCAACTCAATTTTATGACAAAGAAATTTTAAATAATTTTCCAATTGCAACAACATTACTAATGTGAGAATTGGGACCCAAACCCAGGCTTCAGGACCTATTCTTGTTTTCACCACACCATTATTCCAAGAATGATGAGAGCAGGGATGGAAAGTGAATCTCTGAGCCAGATTCCAAAGTCTTCAGTGAAATATGGGGTAAGATAAAGACATTTGTAGATAAAAGAGGAGAGAGTAGAGAGTTAGTGGAGGGTTTTTTATAGGAACATGGCATAACGATGGTCAAAAAAGGTACCGAGAGTAAAGAATAATGACCACAATTCAGAACCTGAATAATTTGGAAATGAGAAACAACCAGCCTCTACTCTGGGGGCTGCAGAGGGAGCAGTGTCCTCATGGTCCAGTCTCTTTCTACAAATTCTGATTTTATTAGGTTGGTGTGGACTATAGGGAATCAGCATTTTTTTCCCCCAAGCTCTCTAGGTGAGTGTGATGTGTACCTTTGGTTGAGAACCACTGTGTAAAGTCAGGCAGGTGAAATAATTTTTGAGAAGTTGACAATAGAGGAGAATTCGCTGGTCACAGAGTGGGAATTTTAGTAGGACGTGTTGAAGTGTTTGAACATGTAGCTTTGTTATAACTTTCTTCTACCTTGAATTCATATATTCATGACAATAGTTCAGGCTAATATCATGATTCTTTACTGCAAGCAGCTAAAATAGTTTTTGATAGGAAGGAAATGAGATATGAATACTGAAAAATACTGATAAGATGTAGGGATTGCATGACTGTTGTCTTGTTAATACTTAGAAGATACAATTATTAACTGGTGTCAGGAGGGTGAGTTTTGAACTATTCATGCAGTGGGGTGATGGCTTGGGTTGAATCATCTACAATGTCATGTGCCAGTACCCTCCTGTGAGTTTTCCTCTGTCAGATATTAATTACCTCATATAACCTCAAAGAACACTGTCCTAATTTAAACCAAGATTTAAAGAAGAAGGAAAGAAGGAAGGAAGAATGAAAAAAATGAATGAAAAAAGAAGAAAGAAGAAAGGAAACATAGAAGGTACTCCAGAAGAAGAAATTAACCAAGTCCTTAATAGTTAGATCTGATGGAAGTTGATTGGCAAGTAATTAATTATAAGGCATAGTAGGAATGATTTAAGGAGGAAGGACAGTTCATGCTTCTTCTTTGGACCATTGGGAAGAAACAAGAAGAATGAAATCAAACTGTTTCTTGAAATATGGCAGTTTGTCGACATAAGCAAAGGGTGTTGCTATTTTACATGAAGTCATGTGAACAATTGATGATCCTAGAGAAGCTGATGGAATTAATCAAAGTCTTTTTTAAAAAAGCTGTCAAAGAATAGTGCCAAAGTTTTATTATTAAATGCCAGTTTACACATTTGTTACTGATTAGATCTGAGGATTTAATAGTACTGCAAGAATAGGGAAACCATAGTATCTGGGTAAGAACCACTTATTCCAGGTAGTTGAGTCTGTCAATCAAATATAGATTCAACATTTGGGTGCAAAAGCTCAATTGCACAAGGACTGCATGACTTGGCTTGTCAGTAGAATATGTGTTAGCTGTATGATATGGCTGCAGAAGCAAGGTAGCCTTGGCTACATAATAGATGATCCAGAGCAGGGAAGGGAGTCATCCTGCTTACCTGTGGGTTTTCCCAATCACACTTGTAGAAGAGGATCTGTTCATAACTTTAAGAGGGACATTAACAAGCTTGAGCACACAGAAGATAACCACCATTAATTTTTTTTCTTGGCTAGAAGCCAATTTATAGAGACTTAACAGTGGTATTCAAAAGGTTGGTTGTCTGCCCAGTGTCATCCTAGAGCATTGTTAAAAGGACAGCTTTCAACTCATTATAAAGAAGAACATTCTCAATACTAGAAGTTTCCAAATATAGAATTGACCTCTTTAGGATAAGTTCCCTTTAGAAGGGAGTTCTCTTAGTTATCTAGTGTTGCAACCCTACAGGACAGAGTAGAACTGCTCCATAAGGTTTCCAAGGAGCAGCTGGTGGATTTGAACTGCCGATCTTTTGGTTAGCAGCCATAGCTCTTAACCACTGCACTACCAGTGCTTAATTCAGGGTGCTAGCTCTAGGGGAAGGTTTTCTCTCTCTGTTGGCTCTGCAGAAAGGTCCTTGTCTTTTCTGAGCTTCTGCTTCGTGTGGCTTAGCACATGTCTTTCCCCATCTCTGCTTTCTCCCTTGCTTCTTTAATCTCTTTTATATCTCAAAAGAGATTGACTCAAGACACACCTTACACTAATCCTGCCTCATTAACATAACAAAGACAATCCATTCCCGAATGGGATTATAACCACAGGCATAGAAGTTAGGATTTACAACACATATTTTGGGGGGACACAATTCAGTCCATAAGAGGTATTCATCTCAACTCTAGCCAATTACTTGTTGGACTCATTGAGAAGGAGATTTGGGTATCAAGTGGTGTCTTAGTTATTTATTGCTGCTATAACAGAAATACCATGAGTGGATGACTTTAACAAACAGATATTTATCCTCTCACAGTCTAGGAGGCTAGAAGTCCGCATTTAGGGCGCCAGCTCCACGGGTAGGCTTTCTCTCTCCGTCAGCTCAGGGGGAAGTTCTTTGTCATCAATCTTCGTCTGGTCTAGGAGTTTCTCAGCAAAGGGTGCCCAGGTCCTATCCTCACTTCTAAGCAACATTCTGGCTGTACTTCTTCCAAGACAGATTGTTTGTTCTTCTGACAGTCCATGCTATATTAAATATTCTTTGCCAACATCATAATTCAAATACAATGAGTCTCCTTTGGTCTTCCTTATTTGTTGTCCAGCTTTCACGTGCATATGAGGCAACTGAAAATACCGTGGCTTGGATCAGGCGCACCTTAATCCTCAAAGTGACAACTTTGCTTTTTAACATTTTAAAGAGGTCTTTTGCAGCAGATTGGCTCAATGCAGTGCATCATTTGAGTTCCTGACTGCTGCTTCCATGGGGGTTAATTGTGGATCCAAGTGAAATCAAATCCTTGGCAACTACAATCTTTTCTCCATTTATTGTGATGTTGCTTATTGATCCAACACATGTTGCTCTTCTAGTATCAGAATTTTTTTACAAAGATGATTGATTCTAGAGCAATTTTGTAGCCTTCCTGAGAGTAACAATTTAATTTCATCCTTCACCATATGAAGCTGCTCCACTTTTAAGTGGTTTATTTGAAGTTTTTTCCCTTACATAGAAAGTGATCATCAGAAGCTTGGATTATAATTCCCATCTGTCAAAAACTTTGCCAGGGTGAAAATCCTAGGCCATGATCTACACTTACAGGTCCATTCAAGCCATTTTCTCTGTATTCTCTCGCTTCTGTTGTGATAACTTGGCATTTAAATTTAACTTAGCATTTGTAGATAATTTTGGTCCAAATACTATCTCTCCACCTGAACTTTACATTTCTCAATTAATGCCTATATGATTGTATATTTTAGAAATACAAATTTGTTCTAGTTTATGGCCTTTATTCTTGAACATTTATTCTTATAAACAATATTTTCACAGTAGTTCTGGACTGGAAGATGAATCATTACAAGTATGATGGATACTAAAAGGAGGGGTAACAGAGAGGTAGAAAATTGCTCTCAGAGAAAGACACATTGAACTGTCGTTTGAACAGTTTTAAAAAACATAACTTTCCATCACTAAAATTTTCCTTTGTTATCTTATAATGATGATTATGTCCACTAAATTGAATTCCGTTCTTTTACCATAATGCTCTGCTATGTTTTCATTTATCATAATCTGTAAATTCCTAAAGTCTATTTTAAACACTCGTGCCCAACACGGAATAAAACAAATGGTCATAGCGTATAAGGTTATTGATATATTTGAGTATATTTATGTTTGGCAGAGTCAGACATCCTGACTTGATGTTTATAGATACTGATGTTTATGTTATGATAATGTATACACAGTAAGTGTATGTGTATTTAGAGAATGTTCATTGTATCTTTTATTATACCAAAGAAAATTCGTTAAGGGGAAGAGACAAACTCATTTCTTGTTTCCTATCATGTCAGACAAAAGAATCATCCTCATCATTATGTTCACCATTATCTTCAAGCAAACTCACTCATTGTCACAGTACTAGCCCCCAGGCAACAATGCATTAAAAAAAAAAAATCAATAAACAGACAAAAAAATACGGTCCCTACATTCAAGTAGCTGGAACTCTTCTTGGAGAGGGAAGATCTACAACGTACATTAAAGAAAAACTAACCATACAAGCTAGTCTAGACAAATACCAAAGGAGTGATCTAAAAAAAAAAAAAAAAAACCCGTTGCCATCTAGTTGATTCCAACTCATAGCAACCCTATAAGACAGAGCAGAACTGCCCCATAGGGTTTCCAAGGAGCAGCTGGTAGATTCAAACTGCTGGCCTTTTGGTTAGCGGCTGAGCTCTTAACCACTCTGCCACCAGGGATCCAAAGGAGTGACAGAGCTATTAAGTAAGATCGTCAGAAGAGGGGAAAGGGTCCTTGGAGTTGGATGTGTTTGTATGTGTATTTGGGAAAGAGTTTCACAGAAGGAGAGTATTAAACTGGACTTTAGAGGGTTGGTAGAACTTAGTTTATGGAAGGTTGGGTGTTGGGGGAGAAATGTACTTTACATAAGGGGAGGGAAGGAGGGGAGGAAGGAAGGAAGGAAGAAAGTGAGAGAGAGGTAGGGAGGGAAGGAGAATGTAAGACAGACAGGCAGGCAGACAGACAACCAGACCCCCCCGCCAAAAAAAAAAAAAGCCTAGAGGTATCCACTTTTGCTTAGAATGTAGACAGAAATAAAAGACCTTAACTCCCAAGGAAATAACAAGAAATCACCGGTTGAACAATAAAAATCATACTTTTCTTTACTGCCCTTAAAAACCTGTGGACACATACATAAACACACACACACACACACAAAACCAAAAAAAAAAAGTAAACTCCAAAAAGACAAACCTTTTCTAATTAAGCCACAGACACTGGATTATTGAAACCTGGGGTCAGGTGCTGAGGTTGGGAGCAGGGTAGGCTGAGGAGCAAGCTTGTCAGGAAAGGATGGTTATTGCTTAGATATAGAGAAATAAACCAAACTTGAATAATCTATGGGCTGCCATGGCAGACTGAATCTGGAGAAGCCCCAATGCAAAGAAAATCTTCTCAGCCTTATCACTTACATGGGAATTTCAATAATTAAGCAGAGGCAGAGGGTAGAGGCAGGAAGCAGAAGGAAATCTCGCAGCTTCACAGCCTCACAGTCATCAGGATCTCAGTGTCCTGGGATCTCAGTATTGTGGTTTCACCATCACCAGCCTCACAGGCTGTTGTCTCATAATCTCCTAGGCCTCAGAGAAATGGTAAATATAGAAACTATTTTTCTGAATTCTTCAAAAGTCACAAAAAAAGTTAAAATAAAAATCATGGCAATGTACTCTGTAGTTTGTAACATGTAGAAGTAGAATGTATGCCAACAGTAGCACAGAAGGTGGGAGGAGGTATATTGTTGGAAGTATACTGGAAATATACTGTTGTAGATGAAAGTGTACTGCTTCTTTCATTATACAAGGAATAGTATAAAGCTAATACAAGATAGACATTGGTAAATTAAGGTTACATCTTGGAATCTCTAGAGCAACCACTAAAATAATAATACAGAGGTATAGGCAAAAAGCTGATAGAAGAGAGAGAATGGAATATTGAAAATTACTATATTAATCCAAAAAGAAGAGAAGAAGCAACAACAACAATAAAATAGAGGAACAATCAGGAAACTAACAGAAAAATGGTAAACGTAAACCCAAACATACAGGTAAGTATATTAAATGTAAATGAATGAAACACGTTCCATATCAACATTACAAATTTTCAGAATGCGAAAAACACAAGACCCAATGACATTCTCTTTACAAAAGATGACCTTTAAATATGGAACCACAGATAGATTGAAAGTAACAGTATGGGGGAAAATATACCATGCAAACAGTAAGCATGAGAAAACTGGGTGTAGCTATATTCATGTCTGTGATGGTTAAGATTGTGTGTCAGCTTGTCTGGGCCATGGTTCTCAGTGTTTATTTGTGATCACTCCCATGATGTAATCTGCTGTGAGCAGCCAATCAGCTGAAAGGGAGTTTCCTTGGGCGTGTGGCCTGCATCCAAATATAAGCAGACATTCTGGCTTTTGCCTGCTCCGGATCCTGCAGCTGGCTACTGTTAGTCTGACATCTGGTTCTTGGGACTTGAGCTAGCACCTTATCTGCCGATCTTGGGATTTGTTGATCTTCACAGCCTGTGAGCGAAAACCTTGCTCTCCAACCTGCCAATCTTGGGATCACCAGCCCCTTCAGCTATGTGAATCAGGAGACACCTCTATCCTGACCCATGGACTTGGGATGTTCCAGCCTCTACAAACACATGAGCCATTTCCTTGACATAAATCTCTCTCTATATATATATTTATATGTTTTACTTCTCTAGAGAACCCAGCCTAAGACAATGTCTAACACAATAGTCTTGAAAACAAGGAATATTACTATTGAAATACATTGGGTCACTTCATAATGGAAAAAGGATCAATTCATCAAAAAGACTAAACAATCCTAAATGAGTACTTGTCTATTTACAAAGTTTTAAAATAAATGATGCAAATTTCATAGATTAAAGGAAGAACTAGAGAAATGCAGAATCATAGTTTGAGATTTTAACACATAACAGTGATTGATAGAATGACTAGATTAAAAAAATTATAAATATATAAGATTTGAAAAGCACTATCAATCAACTTGACCTAATTGTTGTTTATAAAACACTACACCAACAACTGTGAATACATGTTCTTTTCAAATATACATAGAATGTTCAAGATAGACAATATGCTGGGCCATAAAATAAATTTCACTAAAATTCAAATGTTGAAAGCTTATAAACTATTTTATCTGACAACAGTGAAATTACATTAGAAATCAGTAACAATAAGATCAAAAGAAAAGTTTAAAATATTTTAAATTAAAATAGTACACTTCTAAATAGCCCAGGACTCAAAGAAGAAATCACAAGGGAAATTAGAAATTATTTTAACTGAATGGTAATAAAAATACAACATAACAAATGCTGTGGGATGTAACAAAAGCAATTCTTAGAGGAAAGTTATAGCTTTAAATATTTAAAAGAATAAAGATAAAAAATCTAAATGTTGCAGAAGAACAAATTAAACCTCAAGAAAGTAAAATTACAGGAATAATGAAGATCAAAGCAGAAATCAATGAAATAAATAACTAAAAAAAGCAGTAAAGGAAATCATTAAAATGATAAGTTACTTTAAAAAAAATTAATAAAATTGACAAATTGCTTGCTAGACTAGGAAAAAAAAGAGACAATTCAAATTATTAGTACTAGAAAATAAAAGGGAGGGCATCAGTCCAGAGCCTACAGATGTTAAAATGATGATAATGGAAAATTATGAACAACTTTTTATTTATTTATTTTATTAATATTTAATAAATACTATTCTAATTAGGTAAAAGTTTATACTCAAGTTAATTTCTCATACAAAAATTTATACACATATTGTTTTGTGACATTAGTTACAATCCCCACAATTTGGCAGTACACTCCCCATTTCCACCCCAGGTTCCCTGTGTCTATTCAACCTGTTCCTGTCGCTTTCTGCATTCTCATTCTGCCTCCGGACAGGAGCCATCCATTTGGTCCCATGTATCTGATTGAACTAAGAAGCACACTCCTCATGTGCATTATTTTTTGTTTTATAGGCCTGTCTAATCTTTGTCTGAAGAGTGGTCTTCAGGAATGGTTTCAGTTCTGGGTTAACAGAGTGGGAGCATAGTTTCAGGGGTTCCTCCAGTCTCTGTCAGATCATTAAGTGTGGTCTTTTTATGTGAATTTGAGTTCTGCTCCACACTCTTCTACCACTCTATCTGGGACTCTCTGTTGTATTCCCTGTCGGGGTGGCCAGCACCATCTCGTTCTTCTGGTCTCAGGCTGGTGGAGTCTCTGGTTTATGTGGTCCTTTAGTCTCTTGGGCTAATATTTTCCTCGAGTCTTTGGTTTTCTTCATTCTCCTTTGCTCCAAGTGGGATGGAACAAATTGATGCATTTTAGATGGCCAATCACAAGCTTTTAAGACCTCAGCTGCCACTCTCCAAAGCAGGATGCAGAACATTTTCTTAATAAACTTTATTATGCCAATTGACCTAGATATCCCCCAAAACTATAGTCCCAAGGCTTCAGCCACAGCTACTCTATCCGGCAAAGTGTTTGGATGTGTCCAGGAAACTTCTTAGCTTTTGCTTTGGTCCAGTTGTGCTGACTTCCCCTGTATTGTGTGCTGTCCTTCCCTTCACTGAAGTTGATCCTTGTCTACTATCTAGTTACCAAATTCCCATCCCCCTCCCTTCCCACCCTCATAACCATCAAAGAATGCTTTTTTCTGCGCTTAAATCTTTTCTTAAGTTCTTATAATAGTGGTCTCATACAATATTTTTCCTTTCATGACTGACTAATTTCACTCAGCATAATGAATCTGGAGAGCATTATGCTGAAATTACGAACAACAACGTAGGCAAATTGGCAATTTCCTTGAAAAATACAATCATCCAAACGGACAAGAGGAAGGAATAAAACATGTGAATAACCCTATATGTATTAAGTTTTAAACATTAAATTAAAAAGCTTCTTAATTCCTCTTTCCCCAAAACAAACAAAGAAAGAACAAATAACAACAACAAAATTAAAACAAATTCTCCAGGCCCAGATGCCTTCAATGGTGAATGTTTTAAAAAAATATAGCAAAGAATTAATACCATTGTTACACATTATCATTCATAAGATAGTGAGAAGAGAAAATATTCCAATGATTTGAGAGTTCAGCATAACCCTGAAACCAAAATATTAAGAAAAAGATCCATCAATATATAAAAATGATAATACATCACATCTAAACATTATTTGTCCCAAGAACATAAGGTTGGTTCAACATTTAAAAGTCAACCATAGTAATTCACTACATTAATAGAATGTCGTTGTCGTTAAGCGCTGTCGAGTCAATTCTGACTCATGGTGACCCTGTGTACAACAAAATGAAACACTGTTCGGTCCTGTGCCATCCTCGAAATCATTGTTATGTTTGAGCCCATTGTTGCAGACACTGTGTCAGTCCATCTTGTCAACAGTCTTCCTGTTTTTTGCTGACCTTCTTCTTTACCAAGCATGACGTCCTTCTCCAGGGACTGATCCCTCCTGATAACATGTCCAAAGATGGTGGGACGAAGTCTCACCGTCCTCGATCCTAAGGGGCACGCTGGTTGTACTTCTTCCATGACAGATTTGTTTGTTCTTCTGGCAGTCCATGGTATTTTCAATATTCTTCACCAACATCATACTTCAAATGCATCAATTCCTTTTTGGTCTTCCATATTCATTGTTCGGCTTTCACATGGATGCGAGGCAACTGAAAATGCCATGATTTGGGTCAGGTGCTCCTTAGTTCTCCATGTGATATCTTTGCTTTTTAACATTATTTAAAAATCAAAAATTAACATTAATAGAATAAAGGAGAAAAATATGATTATGTCAATAGATGAACAAAAATATTTGACAAAAAATAAATGTCATTTATACAAAAAAACAAACAAAAAAAACCCTCACAGAAAACTAGGAACATCCTCTATTTAACAAAGTTGTATTGGCAAAATAACATTCACTTAATGATTATATATTTAATGTTTTTGTCTAAGATAATGACAACATAAAGATGTTCATCCCATCACTGTATTTGCTTTTCAGAAGTTCCAGCCAATACAAAAAAGGGGAAAAGAAAGCATACAGATTTAGAAGGAAAAAGAAAAGCTGTCATTACTCACAGAAAACAAAATTATTTACATAGACAATCCTAAGGAATATATTAAACAAAACAAAAATAAAAACAAAGCAACAAAAACTGAAAGGCCTACTTGAATTAATGAGGAAGAGAGTACAGCATTAATGCAGAATACCAGGTCAATATATAAAAATCAGTACCATATTTTATGCAAATGACACTGGCGTTCTACCTTTTTTTATGCCAACCATGCCCTCCCCCAACAAGGTATTTTTGTAAGCGTACTACGCTAATCTTCTTTTACATGTTGCTATAGAAAAATTAGCACCGGGCACTTAGGAAAATATCTGAATGGGAGAGGGCTCAGTTGGCCAAAAAATGTAGTGCATGTGTTTCATTTACATAAAAATACAGTAGTCTTCTAAAAAATAGCAATAAATAGTCGGAGAATAAAATTTTAAAATGCTGTTATGTACAATAATGTCAAAATAAGTCAAAATATCTAGGAACAAATTTAAAAAAAAACATGAAAGTCCTATGCACTGAAAACCTAAAATAGCGCAGGAAATAATTAAATAAGACCTAAATAAATTGAGAAATAAATTAATTGAAATAAATAGAGAGATAAACCATTTCATGGATAAGGAAACTCAGTATTTTTAATATGACAAATTTCCCCCAACTTGAGTGTACATTCAGTGCAATTTAAATCAAAATACCAGCTGTCTCTTTTTAGAAATAATCAAGTGGATTCTAAAATTTATTGAAATACATAGCCAAAACAATTTTGAAAAACAAAGAAAAAAATTGCCAAAATGTTTTGCTTGATTGTAACACCAACTGCAGAGCTGCAAGGAGCCCACATAGCACAGTGGTTAAGCACTAGACTGCTAATGGAAAGGTCAGTGGTTCCAACCCACCAGCCACCCAGTGGGGGAAAGATGTGGCAGAAAGATGTGGCAGTCAGCTTCTGTAAAGATTTACAGCCTTGAAATTCCCATGGGGCAGTTCTACACTGTCCTACAGGGTCTTTACGCATCGGAATCGACTCAAAGGCAATGAGTTTGGTTTTTGTTTTTACAGAGCTACAGTAAAACTCAAGACACATAGGGTCAATAGAACAGAAAAAGAGTTCAGAAATAAATCCACACATGTACGGTCAATCAATTTTTAACCAAGATACTAAGATAATTCAATGTGGAATAGGATAATCTATTCAACAAAAGGTATTGGAAAAACTGAATAGCCATATGGAAAAAATGAATCTTGTCCACTACTCACATCAAATACAAAAATTAATTTTATAGATAATTGACCTAAATGAAAAACAACTTCAAAATGTCTAGACAAAAACCAAGAGAGTATATTCTTAAAGCGGGCAAAGACTGCTTACATGTGAAACAAAAGTTACTAACAATATAAAAGAAAAATTATACATTGTACTTCATTAAAACTAAAAACCATCTTTAAAACTATCTTTAAGAAAATAAAAAGGCAAGTCAGAGAGAAAGAATATATCTATATCTATATATTTCTATATCTATATATTTCTATATATACATATCTATCTATACATGTATATATATATACATTTTTTTTTAATTTAAAGAATTCCTAGTACTGAACAATGAAAGGCAAACAACACAACAATAAATGGGCAAAAGACTTGAAGCAACACGTCACAAAAGAAAATACATATGTGGCTAATAGGTTTGTGAAAATGTGCTCAAGTTCATTAACCATCAGGGAAATACTAATTAAAACCATAATGAGATATCATTTCAGTAGAATGGCTGAAATTATGAAGACTGACAATACCAAGAGCTGGCAATATTGTGGCATACCTGGAACTCTCTTAAATTCATGGTAAAATTGTAAAATGATACATTTGGAAGGTTTGGAAAACTTTTGAAAGTTTCTAATAAAGTTAATTCATAGACAACCAATTCTAACTCTTCGATATTTAATTAAGAAAAAAAAGCATTTGAATGTTCCTAGTAGCTTTCTTCAAAATAGCCAAAAACTGGGAAGGAGAGGGACTAATATTCATCAACAGAAAAATTAATTTAAAAAAAATACAGCTATTCATACACTGGAATACCATCTAGTAATAAAAAAAATGAACCGTTATGATATTTAAGAACATGTATACAAATTAAAAACATACCGAGTCAAAGATACCAAACACAAAAGAATGCATGCAGCATGGTTCTGTTTATTTGAAGTTCAAAAAGAGATGAAGGTAAGTAATGGTAATGCAAATAAAATGGTTGCCTTTCGGGCCTGGGGGAATTGACAAGGAAGGGGCATAGAGAATTTTCCGGGATGATGAATGTGTTCTGTATATTGATTCTGGTGGTGGGTATATGGCTATAAACATTTGTCAAAATTTATGTAACTTCACCTTTAAAATATGTGCATGTTATTTTATATAAAGTTGGTTAAAAACAAAAAAACTAGAGGCAAAAATTTTTTTTTTTTCCAGATTTTTTTCTTGTTGTTGTTTAAAGATAAACCTTATAATTTTTGGTAGTCAATGCCAATAAATCACTTATAATCCCACTTCCCAAAGATTCTTACTGATCATGTCTGGGTATATGTGCTAGTATATTTCCTCTCATAACTTTTACTTTTATCTTGTGATTTTAAAAGTAATAACACTAATTTTAGAAAACTTTTAAGATGCATAGCAAATATAAAGAAATTTCATAACCTTATCATCTGAATATAACAACAGTGAGTATTTTATCTTGCCTTTTTTCTTTAATAATATTTTTAAATTATAAAATTATGACATTGTTATTATTGAAACTGTAGAACATATGGCTAGTACAAATAAGATAATAAAAAATCGGCTGTAATCTTATTCCTCAAAAATAGCTACTCTCAATGGCCTACGAAGATTTCAGCCACCATTAGCAGCAGTATGTAGAACTTCCAAGTCAGTCTCAGTCTAGACTTCCGACTAATGACTCTGTGACTAGGTATTTTAATCCTTCATTTCCTTTCCTCTTCACATCATCAAAATATACTGTAAATAAGACACAAATATTCTACTTCTTGTAATGACCGATAAGTAACTAAATAAAACCATTTGCGTACATCTTTCTCATTTACCTTTCTGATATGTTGAAGTTAAGTGAAACAAAGACAAAGAGGTCATTTTAATAGACTTACAGGTTATTTTTTTCTTAAAAGAAAAGCAACCTGTAGAAATGAACTTGTTCTTGTATCTCCCTATATAACCTCACGCGGTTCGCCTGCGTTCTTCTTTCTGTAAAAGAAGGCTTCAGGGCAGAGAGAAATATCATCTCCTCTATATGTTGTTGCATGTCCTCAAGCCAGTCCAGACTCATCTTGTTGTTAAGTGCCCTCAAGTCGGTTCTGACTCACACAGATCCTACGTGCAACAGAATGAAACACTGCCTGGTCCTGCACCATCCTCACAATCGTTGTTATGCTTGAGTCCATTGTTGCAGCCACTGTGTTGATCCATCTCGTGGAGGGACTTCCTCTTTTTCGCTGACCCTCTACTTTACCAAGCATGATGTCCTTTTCCAGGGACTGATCCGTCCTGAGAACATGTCCAAAGTACATGAGACATAGTCTCGCCATCCTTGCTTCTAAGGAGCATTCGGGTTGTATTTCTTCCAAAACAGATTTGTTTGTTCTTTTGGCAGCCCATGGTATAGTCAATATTCTTCGCCAACACCACAATTCAAAGGAGTCAATTCTTCAGTCTTCTTTTTTCATCGTCAGACTCATAGCAACCTTATAGACCAGAGTAAAACTTCCCCAGAAGGTTTCCTAGGCTATAATCGACTCCAGGGCACACAACAACAACAGTCCTCATTGGAGCCAATCACCAGGTTTTTTCTCTTGCAGAGCAGCTGGTAGGTTTGAACCATCGACCTTTTGGTTAGCAGCGGAGCTCTTAACCATTTCGCCACCGGGGCTCCTCTCCTTTCTATACTGCCTGTCCCAATTCCCTCATTTGGTCTTTCCTTCCCCTCAGTACCTATAATATGTTTGTTTGTTTCTGCTTTATCTAGGGCTCTCTCTCTCAGTTTTCTCAAAGGGTCAAATCTGAAGAATCTGCATTTAAAAAAAAAAAAAATGCATTCACCCTAAAGAAACATTGGTAAGCCACATGTGTTTTTTCTGAAGAATCACAGGAGAGATGAAGATGAGGTTTACACTGAGCAAGAAACAACACTTCTGTTCCCTGGTCTCTATTAAAGATCTCTTCCAAACGTTTTGTTATTGTTTTTCCTCAGCTTCACAGAACTCACGTTTTCCCCCTCTCCCTTTTCCAGCTCAATCTTGCAAGCTTCAATCATCTCATTGCTGGATACCCCCTTCAATCTCCTTTCCCCATGCAAAGCAATTTATCTCTGTCCCAGCTTGTCCAAGGAGACCTCGTGGGACAGTGGTTAAGAGCTTGGCTGCTAACGAAAAGGTCGGCAGTTTGAATTCACCAGCCGCTCCTTGGAAATCCTACGGGGCAGTTCTATTCTGTCCTATAGGGTTGCTATGAGTTGGAAGTGACTCGACAGCAATGGGTATGGGAGCTTGTCTAAACTTGCAAATCCTCACCCCACTGTGTAGCTAGTAGAAGCCCTGCCAGTCACATTCTGACTTGTATTGTAACTAATTATGCTCATAGGTGGACCAGTTTTGCTAGCTGTGAAGCTTATACAATTTGGGGAGTCCTCTCTAAGGAAAAAATAAAAAAAAACTACAATATTAGATATGAAGTGGAATATTTACTTAAAAGGATAGAAAAATCAGAGCAAATAGCAAATTTTAAAAACTCAGAAATGCCATAAGCAAAATAAAATTTCAAAAAATTAACAGAAGAATTTTTCAAATTAACAGTCTATCATTTCTATAATACTTTCTCCCTAGATTTTCGTCTATATATTATTTGAATGCATCTTCATATGGCCACAATTTTGTAATATCGTTTTCAACAGAGATACTTGAAAAATAAGTCAGTCATTATTTTAGCATGATGGTGGAAACTAGTGTTTTTAAATGACTAAATGGTTAGAGAAATATTTTTCAATTGCACAATTCTCATTACTGGTAATTTCATGTAAAACTTCAGAACTGTTGTCAAACTTGGGAAAACCTTTCTCAATTCCTTTCATTATATGAACTATTCCGGGACATTTCAATTTTTCTTCAGAGTTAAATATTCTTTGACAATATTCATTAACTAGTTTGCCTTCTTGTCGTAAAATATAATGAGTAGCTTATTCAACATGAATGTTTTATGTCATATCACCAAAAATTGATCTTTGCCAATTTATTCATGTGATCACTTCCTGGACTCCTTATTAGGGCATACATGAAGCCATTCTCACACTAGGAGCACCAACAATAAATTAACAATGCACAGAAGTAACTGTGAAGCACATACATATGTCCCCATCAAACCAAGCTAAATGCATTCCCAACCCACTCCCTAAATTAGGTCCCCAAAATTACTGGGGCCACTCCTAATGCTACCTAGTAAAAAAAAAAAAAAAAAAAGCAAAATCAAATTGACGAGAGAGAAGTCTTAATCCATTACTGTTAACATAGCTTACTTTTGCAAATTTTACAAAAACAGGTGATCAAGTGAGCACATAGAACTCCCTGGGCTTCAAAGGCTTAAGCAAGTGAGAGTTTCTGAGACTTAAGCTTCATCCCCTTGCCCATAGTCAGTCCCTGATTTGGTCTGTATTTATTTTTTTCATCTACATTTCATCTATAAGCATACTATAAAGCTATATCTGCATTTTCATCTGTATTTGTGTTCCCTAAATCCTCTCATAAGCAGCACTATGTCCAATGTCTACAACAGTAGTTTGATTGGATTGAATTTAATTGACAGAACATGAAATACTTAATTGAGTTCTTATCCTTTTTTATGCATTATGACAAACTGAGAGGAATACTTTGAAAATGCTTACTAGTTTCAAGCTAGGGAAAGTTATTTTACCTCTCTGAGATTCTGTTTTCTAACCTGTAAAATGGGAAAATTGATATTATGCCAAATCAAAAAACAAAAAAAACAAAACAAAACAAAAAAAACCCTGTTGCTGTGGAGTCAATTCTGCCTCATAGCGATTCCATAGGACAGAGTAGAACTGACCCATAGGGTTTCAAAGGAGTGGCTGGTAGATTCGAACTGCCGACCTTCTGGTTAGCAGCGGAGCTCTTAACCACTGTGCCACCAGGGCTCTAATATTATGCCAGAGACTAATTGTCACCCAATATTCATTTTTGCTGTCTTCTAAAGAAGCCGATTTTAGTCGACACATGGCTACCCAGAATTAAAGCTATAATTCTCAGACTTTTTTTTGCAGTTAGGTTCAGATGAATGAGATGTGAACTGTCATGTAGATATTTTCTAGAAACTTTCTGCAAAGAGAATTGGCACACACCCTTAACCTTCCTTCTTCATCTCTCCCTCTGCCTTGACGCCCAAAATGCCGATGAGATGCTAGATCTCTACCTGCCATCTTGGACTGTGAAGGAGAGAAATACACACCAGGGGGAGTGAATTAGTGAGCTGAAAGGCTCCTGGACCCTTGGAACTCTGGGAAGCAGAACCACTGTTCTGTGCTGCTCATCTCTACATAATAATATTTCAAAGAAGTAACTTCTTATTTAAATCACTGTTACTTTGTGCCTCTGTTGTGTGCACTGAATTCAATACAAAGTCCTGCCTTGCTTTATATTAAATTAAATATGCCAAGTGCCTGGTCAAGAGTCTGGCGTATAATTGATGCCTAACATTGGTAACTGCTCAACATTTTCTTATCTGGGTATGTTTTGCTTGCCCAGGGAGATGACCCTCAAAATTTGTTAAAAGTATTATTATATTCCTAGTGTTAGCTGAGGCCGTGGTGGTGCAGTGTTAGGAACTCAACTGTTCCACCAGCCACTCCTTGGAAACCCTATGGGGCAGTTCGACTCTGTCCCATAGACTCGCTATGAGTCGGAATCGACTCGACCACAAAGGGTTTTACCTGGTTTTGGTTTACTGTTAGCTAGTAATGTCTTCTTTCCGGAAATTTCTAAAAATAAGCCTTTTTAATGACGTCTACATATTAAATTCTCTAGTATGATCTCTTTTTTGAACTGTTAGGAGGAGAACCTTCCAGGATGGGATTAATAGGTTCCTACTTTATAGACTTTTTAGAAGGTACTGGTATGTACTATTTTCCAGCATATAAATTTCATCCTAGTTTCTATTCTTTCATCTTGCTGATGTCAGCTATAACTTAGATACATTTGGAGTGGGAGAAAACATTGACACTCTTTTGTTTTAATTTGATGGCATCAACATCTGTGGACACACTTTATAAAATGGTCAAATGTTATCTTTTTGATAGAGGCCTATAAAGCTGGGAGGAGAGGGTCTATGCCCAAATCAACATGGAACTGAACTTGGGAGATACAAATTGCATTAATATAACTGCTTAAGGGACACTGAGCTTCTGTTAAGGGCACTGGGAAAATTTGGAAATGGATAATACTAATGGCTGAACAACATGATAAACATAACTAATGCCACTGAATTGAACATATGAAGATCGATGAAGAGATACATGACTTGTTATATACGTATACTTGCTCCAATAAAAAATTCAGATTAAAAAAAGAGATGTATTTAATCCATGTTTTTCTTTTCTTTACAGAGTTTATACACATTTTTAGTTCAACCTTCCCAAAGCTTCACTTTCACGAAAGGTTTCTTTAGTGCCCATGCAGTGGATGATTTCTTTCCTTTGGACACCCTGTTTGGCTTCGTTATCCTGCCAAGTTCTTTGGATCTTGACTTATAGCTCTTTTTCACTAAAGATGCAAGATACAAATAGAAGCTAAGGTAGAAGATGGATTTTCCTGGAGCAAGGGAATGCTACAGAAATTGAGCTCTCTGCCTTTCTGGAGTTAGCTCCCTCTTCAATTACTGCTCCTCCCCTCACCTCCTGTGGAGTCCTGCACGGCCGACTTGTTAGACAACACACAACGTAAAACTGGCTCAGAAAGGGCCCCAAAATTAATCTCTCCCAGTACATTAGGAAACACTTCGCTGACATTTGCTGTCCCTGTCAGCCCTAATAAAGAGATTTTTACTTGTATTTGCCTATTCAACACTTCAGCCCCTCAGCCAATTTTGGAAATTATTTCTGATTTATGGCTCTCTCTCAGGCGGGTGTCACCCTGCCTGTCAATTACGCTTCAAAGCAAATGCTAAGTGAACGCTGGCTGGTAAAATTAATAAGGGAAACCTTTACTCAAAAACCTAGAAAGAGGCTTGTAAAGGGGATCATTCAACCAGGCAGTAGCTCCGTGGCTGCTTGTGATATTTATAGGCGAGACAGAGGTACGTGGAGAATTCAGTCACATACAGAAAAGAGCTTTTTTTTTTCTCTCCCCTCAGTAGTTGAAGCTCAGTGACTTTGGAGAACACAAAGATCGTCATGAAGAAAGTTCACTGGTTCCGTTCCTCTCAGATGTGGCCCTGGGTCATGCCCATGCTTTGCCAAAGGAAGCCTATTTTTCTCCAGTTTGTAATTACAAATTGTTCCATGGCAGTACAAACCCAAGAAATGGAAAGACACTACATTGTTCCTCTTATTACTATTTTGAAGATTACCAATATAAATATCTTAGTTTCCTAGAGCTGTCATAACAAAATACCAGATTGAGTGGTTTTAAAGAATAGAAATTTGTCACCTTACAGTTCTGGAGGCTAGGAGGCCAAATTCAGGACATCAGCAAGGCCACGCTCTCTCAGAAAGCTCAAAGGGAAGGTCCTATCTCATCTCTTCCAGCTTCTGGTAGCCCAAGGTGCTTCTTGGCATTCTGTGCTTGTAGATGCATCTCCACACAGCATTTATCTTCCCCCTTGTGTAACTCTATTTCCTTGTCTATTTTCGTCTTTTAGAAGCTCACTCTGAGGAATTAGGACCCATCCCGTGGCATAGCTTAATAACATATAATATCTGCAAAAAAAAATTCCCTATTTCCCCAAACAAGGTCACATTCACAGGTACAGGAATTAGAACTTCAACATGTCTTTTTGTGAGCACAATTCAATCCATAACAATAAATAACAAATCTCTTGGTTTATATGTTTTTCAGATATTTGACACTAGAATTGCTGCTATTAAGTGCGTTCATAAATGAATGACTAAATGAATGAATGAAGCTAGTACACTTAATCTCTGAGGTCCCTTATTTCTGTCTACCTTTTTAGCAACTTGTGCCAGACCATCATCTCTCTGTACACTCCAGCATTCTGGCCTTGTCTCTGGTCCTCAAATTTGCTGAGCCCTTTTCTACCTAGGGTCTTGCACATTCTGGAATGTTCTCTCTCTGCTTCTTCCCATGGAGAGTTTGATCTAGGCCCTAGCTCTAATGTTCTCCCCTAGAGAAGCTTTCTCATGTTATCTTCTATGCCACTCTTTCTTTTTCATTCGTGGTACCTATCAAAGTCACAGATTATACATTTATTTATGAAATTAGTTTAATATCTGTTGTCTTCACGAAACTGTAAGCAAGTAAAAGTCAAGCACTGTAGTTCTCATTCAGTTTTGCCTGTACCCTTCTATAGCACAATCTTGGCTCGTAATAGATTATCAACAGCTACTGTTTAATAACAGGTGTTGCATCAACGAGGACTTTTCTAACCTCAGGCTATATCTGTATGATGCTTAGTTGCTTGGAATCTGAAGGTATGTGCTGCCATATTCTTGTTTTGCTTTTTTGCATCTTATTATGTGTGTAAAATACACTTTAATATTGTTGTTAAAAAAAAATCTTGCCATCTAAATATGCTAACAGTAATGGGATGATTACCTGGCTGGCACCAACAGTTTGCCGTGGACTACTAAGCTAAAGGTTAGCAGCTCTAACCCACCCAGAGGCACTGCAGAAGAAAGTCTTGGCGATCTTGCTTCCGTGAAGACTACGTCCAAGAAAATCCTATGAACAGTTCTACTCTGCAACTAATTGAGTCACCATGAGTTGAAATCGACCTGTCGACAATGAGTTTGATTTTTATTGTCCACGTTTTCTTATGTTTCATAGTAAAATTAGTTGTTAAACGTCTGACCTCTCAATGAAAGTAAAGCCTTAAAGTGAGAGAATCTCATCAAATGCATGCTTAGTTTCTCCTTCAACTGTCCATACAGAAGATACTCAATATTCCCTAAAACCTGAGTTGAAATTTTCTTAGTCCTTCATTTGACAAGCATTAATTGAGCACATACCCAAACCAAACCAAACCCATTGCTGTCAAGTTGATTCCAACTCATAGCGACACTGTATAACAGAGTAGAACTGCCCCAGAGGGTTTCCAAGGAGTGGCTAATGGATTCAAATTGCTGAGCCTTTGGTTAGCAGCCAAGCTCTTAACTACTGCACTGCCAGGGCTCCAACTGAACACGTAAGATACTAGGTGCTAAATATTTAGCATGACTATGGGTTACCATAGATAAAAAATACTATGTATCCATTCAGGAAGCTCACAAAGAACAACACCGCTATTGAAGCACCATCCAGGACTTCCTGCATTGCGTTCAGTGTACCACAGGGCAGAACACGCTCAATAAATGTAAGCAGAATTCAACTGGAACCTATTCACCATTTTCTCCAGAACCCTCCCTCAACCCCAGCTGATCTGAATATACATAATTTTGCCTGTGGAGGGTGCATCTTTTTAATTGAGATAAAATTCATATAAGATTATATTCACCATTGTAGACATTTTGAAGTGTACAATTCAGTGGCATTTAGTACGCTCACATTGTTGTGCAGCCATCAACTCCATCCATTTCCAGAATATTTCCATCACCCCAAAAGGAAACCCTAATACGTTAAGAAGGCATGCCCCATTCATCCCTCCCCCCAGCACCTGGAAACCACTAACATGTCTTCTGTTTTCATGGATTTGCCAACTCTGGACATTTCATATAAATAGAATTATACACGATACAGCGATTGGTGACTGTCTGCTTTCATTTCGCATAATGTTTTGAAGGTTCATCCGTGTTGGCACACGCACCAGTACTTCATTTATTTTGATGACTGAATAATTATCCATTACGTGACTGCTAACCAAAAGGGTGAAGGTGGAAATCCACCAGCTGCTCTTCCGGAGAAAAGACCTGGCAATCTGCTCCCATAAAGATTACAGCCTAGGAACACCTACAGGACAGTTTTCCTCCATTCTGTAGGGTCACTATGAGTCAGAATCCACTGGACAGCACCTAACAACAACATGGTAATTGTATGTTTAACATTTTGAGCAACAGTTTTCCACAACGGCTGCACCATTTCATATTCCTACCAGGAATTTATGAGGATTCCAGTTGTTCCACAGCTCACCAACACTTGTTATTTCCTGTTTTTTGTTGTTTTTTTAATTAGTATACCCATCTTAGTGACAACTAAAGACATTGATCATCGCTTTGTGTGCATGTTGGTCATTTGCACATCTTCTTCAGAGAAATGTCCGTTCAAATCCCTTGTCCATTTTTTTACTGGGTTGTTTATAGTTTTATTGTTAAGCTGTAAGTATTCTTTATATATTCTACATTCTAGATCCTTTATCAGATATGCTGTGATTGTTGTGTGCCATCGAGTCATTCCGACTCAAAGTGATCCCACGTGACAGAGTAGAACTGCCCCATAGGATTTCCTAGGCTGTAATTTTTACTCTACGTCAATGATCATGTGATTCTTTTCTTTCCTTTTATTTATGTGGTGGATTACGTTGATTGATTTTCTAATGTTGAACCATCCTTGCATAACTGGTATGA
>NW_004443955.1:19101484-19185032 GCF_000243295.1 Trichechus manatus latirostris
AGAAAAGAATGAATAAATAAAAATCAGAAAGGTTAAAGAACCGCAAAGTTCCCAGGGATCCCACTGATGCAGCTATGAGGTCTGGGGAAGTCGCTCTCAGGTGTCGTAGTACAGCCTGGCTAGAAGGCAAAGAGGTATACAACACCTGGTATTCAGGGATCAGAAAGAGAAGGCAGATATAGAAAGACGAGAAACTGAGCAATGAAGAAAGACAAAAAGGGAAAATAAAAGAAAACAAATTAAAAAAAGAAAAAGAATAAGAAAGGCCCCCCAAAAAAACAGGGGGAAAAAAAAAAACAATGAAAAAAGAAATGCTCTCAGGGATCCCTCTGCACGTCTGTGGAAGCTGAAGGGGAGTTCCTTGCCACGCAGCTCCACCTAGCCAGAAAGGGCTCCCAAGTCAAGAAAAGGAAAAGAAAACAAACAAACAATTCAAAACGAACAAACGAACAAAAGCCCCGGGATCCCACCAGCGCGGTAGCCCATACCGGGAAGCAGCCCCACACTCGAATGGAGCTCCGCAGCTCCTCAGGAAGAAGCAAGGATGGCACACGGAGCCAGGCACTCGAGTGAAAGGAGGGGGAGGTGGCGAGAGGCGAATGAGAAATCAAACGAAGCAGAAAAAAAAGCAACACTAGCAGCCAACAAATGGCACCCAGAGAGCTGCCTGCTTGGGTGTGTGGAATCCAAGCAGCCGGCACTTCCCAGTCAAGAGACCGTGGCCACGGGAAGCAGAGGAGGCCAAGCTGGGGCGAAGAGGGGTGGGGGGTGGAAAATTGCACACTGCAAATTACCAGTTGTTTTGTCTCCCGCTGGACACTCTGTGAGGCTGCTTTCTCGTACCCCCGTTTGCTGGTCTCCGATAGGAGTCCAAGATGGTGGATCTGCGCTGCGTTAGCTGGTAGGGGACCTCTGCATGAATCTCTCCTTGCTCTCCGTTCTGTGTCAGTTTTCTCAGTCCATTTGGTGCTTGGCTGAGTTATCTCTTCATTTGATGTTTTAGGGTTTCAGGATTGTTGTATTCTCTGTTTGGCTTAGTTTTTCAGGTCTTTGCTGTAGGGTGACGGCGTGGTGTTTTTGCCTAGAGCGCCATTTTGCTGGAACTCCTGTAATTTTTACTCTAGCAGCTGGTGGGTTCGAAACACCAACCTTTCCATTAGCAGCTGAGCTCTTACCCTTTGAACCACCAGGGCTCCTTAGATGAAAAGTAGAGGAGTCAAACTCTGAGTCTGGGCAGGGTTTCTTCCTTCCTTCCTTCCTTCCCTCCCATCCTCCCTTTCATCTTTTCTCCCTCCCTCCCTCTCTCACTCCCCCTTCCTTCTTCCCTCCCCCCTCCCTCACTAGCTTCCTCCCTCCCTTCCTTCCTTTTATCACTCTGTGCAACTCTTTCTTTCTTTGAATGTTTTGAATCTGGGCAGTTCGATCACCATCCTTCAGCAATGGGCTGATGGGTTCACAATCCAGAGTCTGTGATCCCAGCTACTTCATTCCACATATGTTGTTGTTAGTTGCCATCAAGTCAGCTCCAACTCACAGGGACCCCATGTACAGCAGAATAAAACGTTGCCCATTTTTCTGCCATCTTCATAATCTTTGGTATATTTGAGTCCATTGTTATGGCCACTATGTATTTTAAGTGTCTTCCAACATAGGGTGCTCATCTTCCAGTACTATATCAGACAATGTTTTCTTGTGATCCCTAGTGCTTTCATTGGCTTATTTTTAGAAGTAGATCATCAAGCCTTTCTTCCTAGTCTGTCTTAGTCTGGAAGATCTACTGAAATCTGGCCACCATGGGTTACCTTGCTGGTATTTGAATATAGTTTCCAGCATTATAGTAACATGCAAGCCACCACAGCATGACAAACTGACAGATGGTAGCAGTATGAGATACAGGGTTTGCAAACATTTTCTCCCATTCTATGGGTTATCTTTTCACTTTCTTGGTAGTGTCCTTTGATGCACGAGTTTTTTGTTGTGTTTTTTTTTTTTTTTTTTCTGACGAAGTCCAATTTATTTTGCTGTTGTTGCTTGTGCTTTTGGGTCATATCTAAGAAACCATTGCCAAAACCAAGGTCATGAAGATATACCTCTATTTTTGAAAATGCATTTTTAAAAATAACTTTATTGTGGTAAAATACATGTAACAAAAAACTTGCCATTTCAACCCTTGTAAAGATAACAGTTTGATAACAATAGTTACATTCACCTTGTTGTGCAACTTTCACCACCATCCATTTTCAAGTCTTACATCACCCTAAACAGAAACTAAATACCCCTTAAACAATAACTCCCAATCCACCCCTTACACACACACCAAACCCTAGTAACTGCTAATAAACTTGTGTCTCTATGCATTTGACTTTTCAATTTTTGTATTTGTGTCTGATTTACTTCACTCAGCATAATTTCTTCAAGGTTCATCCATGTCATAGCATGTATCAGAATTTCCTTTCTTTATATGACTAAATAATATTCTATTGTATGGTTAGATTGTGTTTTTTTGCAAATAACATGCCCACATAAATAACATACACACACATAACGCGAATAGCACCTAGGAAAATAATGCATGAGGGGTTTTTGCTACTGGCGAAACGCATGCATTATTTGCATAAAAATACGTTGCAACATTTTATTCATCCATTGATCTGTTAATGGACACTGGTTGTTTCCACCTTTCGGCTGCTGTAAATAATGCTGCAGTGAACACTGGTATACAAGTATCTGCTGAAGTCTTTCTTTTATGTCTTTTGGGTACAAACTTAGAGTGGAATTTCTGGAACATTTGGTAATTCTATGTTTATCTTTTTGAGGAACTGCCTCACTGTTTTCCACAGCAGCTGCACCAGTGATGCACAAGGGTTCCAATTTCTCCACATCTCAGCAACACTTGTTCATTTCCATTTTTGGCAGATGTATTTTTGAAGGGAAATGAGATTTAAAATGTACAATTACAATACAGAAATAGATACAGATACAAATATATAGATAGCCAACTAATTTGTATGGATTCTAACAGGAAGTAGGTGTGAAAAGAGAAATAACTGGTTTAATGCAAGAGAGGCCCTGTTATGGATTGAATTATGTACCCCCAAAATGTGTGTCAACTTGGCTAGGCCATGATTCCCAATATTGTATGATTGTCCACCATTTTTCATCAGATGTGATTTTCCTATGTGTTGTAAATCCTTCCTTACGACGTTAATAAGGCAGGATTAGAGGCAGTTATGTTAATGAGGCAGGACTCAATCTGCAAGATTAGGTTGTATCTTGAGTCAATCTCTTCTGAGATATCAAAGAGAGACATGAGCAGAGAGACATGGGGACCTCATACCACCAAGAAACAAGAGTCAGGAGAATAATGTGTCCTTTGGACCTGGGGTCCCTGGGCTGAGAAGCTCCTCAACCAGGGAAGACTGATGACAAGGACCTTCCGCCAGAGCCAACAGAGAGAGAAAGACTTCCCCTGGAGTTGGCACCCTGAATTTGGACTTCTAGCCGCCTAGACTGTGAGACAGACACTAAATTTCTCTTTGTTAAAACCGTCCACTTGTGGTATTTCTGATGACTAGATAGCACTAGATGACTATGACAGGCCCTTTGTCTTTAAAAGTCACTTCTGAATCCCTGCATCACAACCTTCTCATTCTGGGTCAATGAGATTCTGCATTAGGTTTTATACATTTGGAGCAGGCTTCTTTGCCTGAATATCTTGGTAAACTCTTCCCTCTCTAGCAGAGAATTTTTATCCAGTCCCTGTGGGTCAGTGGATTTCTATCTGGGGTCTGTCTCTGTCACGATTGCATCTTCTCTCTCCAGAACAATTACGATTGGGTATGAAAACTGTACAATTAAAGAGCAAAAGTTCAGATTTTTGAATGGCACAGAGTGATTAAATGTCGTATTTTGGTAAATCCCCCCAACCACAGATGTCATTTTACTCTAGGAAGCCTTATTTTGTCTACAAAATTCAAAAACTCTGTAATACGTGCCTACATAAAACAACCTCCTAGCTGCTGCCTCTATGACGTTTCCATTTCAGCACTTATGTGAATGGAAGACCCTGAAGAAAACGAAAAAGTAAGGAAGAGTGAAACCCAGAATTCATGTTAAGTGTTAGACGGGACATCTCTTTTAATTGTTACATTAAATAATATAGCCAAAGCCTCAGAATATATTGCCTTGGTGCTGAGTTTCTGGCTATGTTAACCAGTAACCAGTTGCCGTTGAGTCAACTCCAACTCCTGTTGGTCCCTTGTGTATCATAGTAGACTTGTGCTCCATAAGGTTTTCAGTGGCTGAATGTTCAGAAGTAGATCACCAGGTCTTTCTTCCAAGGCACCTCTGGGTGGATTCAAACCTTCTAACTTTTGGTTAGCAGCTGAGCAAGTTAACAAGTTGCACCATCAAGGGACTCCTAGGCTATGTTAGTCCCTTTAAATATATAATTTCTCTGTCCCCAAGAAAGCTCTGGAAAGGGTATGATTTTCTCTATTTTATTGGGAGGGGGGAAATGAAATTTAGAAAAGATGAGTAACAACTCAAATTCTAATAGTTAACACATGCTGAGTCTGCATTTGAAGCTATTCCTCCAACACCAAAGTCCACAGGTGCATATGCACACACACAGAACAAATAGCAACTGGGCATTTAGAATATAAAGATGTTTTCCCTACTCATGAAATAGCAGAGTGGGAGAGGGTCATAAGAAAGGGAAAAGGGAAAAAGGAGAAGATCAGGTTCTAAAGGCAAATTAGTAAGAGGTTGGGGAAAAGAAGAGAAATTTGGCAAAAATAATGTTCCATTGAATTATATATGTGAAGTAGACCATTCAGGAACTATGTTTTCTCATTTTAAACATTTTAAACTCTTTCCACACTTTCCATGTTGCTTGTCAGCAGAGATATGAAAGGGATAAATATAACCCTTGGAGCTTCACAGTTTTGCACTTTGAAGAAATCAGCAATGCTTCTTCAGTTATCAAAACTCCCTATTTCATGTTGTGATGGAAACTGCATCCTCTGGAATTACTCAAGTGGAGGTAGCAAACACTAGAATAAACTGGGGACTTTTAAAAGTTGAAAGCTTGATTTTAAAGCTGCTAACTGGAATTCTTCCAATTCTTCCTTCTTACTCATCGGAGTACCTTCACAAACACAACCTCTGTCAGCCTCTTAGCTCTACGCTCGCTTAGGTTGGCCGTATGCCCTAATTTGATGTCTTCTTCATGGGAAGGGGCAGTTTCTAAGTACTTTCTTGTTGTTGACACTTCTCAATCATTTCATAAAACTTGTCCACCAATTCCTACTAGACAGGATGTCCAAGCTACCAAAATATTCTTCCATAGAGACGGCTCTTCCAGATGGTCAGATCAACTTTCAGTTTGGGATGTTCTGCTTGGTTCCATATTCCTCAAGCTCTCTGAAAATAAAACCAGTTGATCTCCCACTTGTAGGTTCAGTTTTGTCCCCACTCACAGACTAGTCACACCCCAGGGTACTAAGATTCTAAGGAGGCCAGGCTGGTCACTGATATTATGTCGGCATCAATGCCAGTACATCTTTGACCTTCTGTTCCAGCTGAAAATATAGAAAGAAAGTGGGGAGGATGGCAGGGAGAAGGGACATAGATAATTTAGATTCTTATTCATCAAGCCAATGTTATTCCTGCCTTAGGGATTTCATAGCCACTTGCTCTTGCTTCTGCCTGGCACAATCTTCCTCCAATTGTTTGACATCTCAGTCCTACTGATCTTTCAGGTCTCAAGTCACCTATGACTTCTGCAGAGAGGCCTTCCCTGGTTACTCAATTATAATAGCCCCCATCTCTCAAGGTCCACTCAACCACATCACCCCATTTTATGGTCTTCAGGTACTTACCACAATTTATAATCACATTGTCACTTTGTTTTTTGTCTCTCACACTAGAAGGTAAGTTTCCTGAGGAATCCTTTTCTTCAATGCTGACATATATTAAATTTGTTGAATAAATGATTGATATTGGGTTAGGCCCCTAAATGGTTCTTGTGATTTCTTTTCTTTTTATTTTTATTTTCACACTTAAAAAAGACATGATTATTATGTGAAGGCAGAATATAAGGAATCATGACTTGGGGTCACAATTTGTGCAGCTGGTGGTGGTGTTTTTTCAAATTACATAACATTAAAATGATGGTGTTGGGCAGCACCTCAGCACCCCTTCCCTAACATAGAATTGTGGGCCAGTTTCTTTCATTGTACTTTCTCCTAGAATAATTAAGCCACTTCTTTCTCAGTTTATTAGCCTAATGATTTGATTAATGCTAGACTTCCCTCTAAAAGGCAAACTTCTGGAGAGGATTTGTGTTCCTTTTCCTCCCTACTTTATCTACGGCTAGTTTGCCTACAGCATGGAAGCTCTCAACAAGCATGAATAAAGGATGGAAGACGAACCCTAACATTTTGTCTGTGTCCCATTTCTAGATGGGTTTCATTTTGGCCAAAGCCCCCGCTTCAGTGTTCTGGATCCTCACTCCTTCTATAGCAGGCATAGGCCTCCGAGCCCAGCCTTAAGAGAAGCCCTGTTGCATGGATAGACCTGCAGCCTGAGCACCCTGCTTGTACCCTGAGCTTTGTGAGCTGTGCTTCCAGACTCTGGAAGATGACAAACTCCATTCACTTCCTTGGACATCTACTTACCGGCTGTTGCTCGGTCTCCCCAAAGCAGAGCATTAGCATGTCTGCTGGGTACCAATGCAGCTCCTTGCTGCTGTGATCCCCTGAAGGAGTAGTCCTGACTACATCAGATATGGACAGTGCTTCTTCTAAGAGAAGATAATCTTAGGTCCCTGACTTGTGCCAGCCTGAATGCTGGTTCTTAGCTCAACATAAGAGAAGAAAGTCTCATTTGCAACATCCAACTGAAAATTAAGAAATTCAATCTCCTGATATTCATAAACAATCAATAAGCATGGATTGAGATTAGAAAATAAAAGTTTAAAACCCTCAAGTTATGTTATCTAAACTTTTCTGATTGTGTCCTCATCGGTAAAAAGAAAAAAGTAAATATTATCAACAATATATATTTGTAAATTAGTTCTACTCTGTCCTATAGAGTCACTGTAAGTTGGAATTGACTCGACGGCAATGGGTATTGTCTTAGGCTGAGTTCTCAGAGAAGCAAAACCAGTAAATTGTATAAATATACCTACAGAGAGAGAGAGAGAGATTTATGTCAAGGAAATGACTCACGAGGTTGTAGTGACTGTAACATCCCAAGTCCATGGGACAGGGAAGAGGCTACTCCTGCTTCGCCTAGCCGCAGGGGCTGATGAACTCAAGATTGGCAGGCTGGAGAGCAGGGCTGTTGTTCAAAGGCTGTAAGGATCGATGAATCTCAATATTGGCAGGCAAGACCACAGGGAAGCTGCTACCTCAAGTCTCAAGAACAGGAGGTCAGACTAACAGGAGCCAGCTGCTGGACCCAGAACCATCAAAAGCCCTCAAGCTCTGCCTGAACGTCCAGCCACACTCGATGCAGGCCACACACCCAAGGAAAGTCCTATTCAACTGATTGGCTACTCACAACAGATCCCGTCATGGGGGTGATCATGTATCAAATCTCAACAGGGAAGTGATCACAACATTGTGTGACTGCCAAAACACTGAGAATCATGGCCCAGCCAAGCTGACACACAATCTTAACTATCACAAATATATTATAAAACAAGGAGCCCTGGGGGTGCAACAGTCAAGCTCTTGCCTGATAACCAAAAAGTTGTCGGTTTGAACTCACCCAGCCTCCCCATGGGAGAAAGATCTGGCAATCTCCTTCTGTAAAGATCACAGCCAAGAAAACCCTGTGGCAATTCTACTCTGTCACATAGGGTCACTGTGAGGCAGAATTGACTCAATAGTACCCAACAACATATTATAAAACATACTGAAATATATACATTTAAAAAGGATGAAATAAAAGTAAATGGAAAAAATCATTTTGTCCATCAATAGATCATATTGCCCAGTCCTTGTGTACCCAGTTTGGAGACTATGATGTCAGGGTTCCACAGCCCCCCTCTCAGAGAGACGCTCACACAGGAACAGTCAAGATGCCTCCGCTCTCCTACTCCTTGAAGCCGCTGTTCGCACTTACACCACACTGCACTTGCTAATCTGGTGACCTCAAGCTATGGATAGTGTGAGATTACAGAGTCACTCAGAGAAGCTGACAAGGTCTGTGAATGCATATTTTTAAGGAAGCAAAATGAGATAAGTTGTGTTGTTGTTTTTTATTTGACACATAAAAACCAATTTTGACATTTAAAAACTAGTTGATTCCAACTCATGGCGACCCTGTGTGCGTCAGAATAGAATTGTGCTCCATAGAGTTTTCAATGGCTGGCTTTTTGGAAATAAATCGCCAGGACTTTCTTACAAGATGCCCCTCGGTGGACTCTAACCTTCAACCTTTCAGTTAGCAGCCAAGTGTGTTAACCGTTTGCACCCTCCAGGGACTCCATCTCACACATTAAGTAACACAAACAAAATAGAGCTGGGAAAAAAATTAAAAAAGAGTATTTTCATGAACTCTAAGCTAGCTGTCAGAAAGACTGCAGGAGATCGAGGGAGGAATCTGGACCAGGTATATACATATATAGACATGGCTGCCTGGTCATGAGTAAGCAAAGCACATTTCATTGGTAGCAAGAGTTCAATAAAATCTTTGTACACATGCCAAAATCTAGCCGGCCAGTGATTTTCATGGATTGTGTCAGCCAATGTTATTAGCAAAGAGTGTATTTAACCTAGTGAAAGAGTTTTATTGCAACCATATATTTGGTACTTAACATATCGGAAAGTTTTTGATACTCACCCCATATAAGCCTTTTGAAAAGAGAAACTGGTTTTTTAAAAGCATGCTTACATTTAACTGGAATTATCCTTACCCTGTAAACTCAGTGTGGAGACAGCCCATCAGCTTCTAATTTTTAATTAGTGTTAGCAATTAGTTTGTATTTCTTTTTTTTTTCTCCCAGGAAGGAACCATGAACAAAGACGACTGGGGTTCCCAATCTCACATTCCACTTCAGAAACATTTCATTTTTATCCTTGCCCCAAATGCCTTCCAACGCCTGCTCCTGTCTTGGCTCCAAACGAATAAATATAAATGTCCAGCGTTAGGAAGACCTTCTAGTCTGACATTCCGGTATTGGTGTTAGGCTAAATGCTCAGGATGGCATGAAATAGCCAGTGCGAAATGAAAATGCCCCAGTGAGGACACAAGTTGTCATTGTTGCCGGTTGACATTGAGTCAATTCTAACTCATGGCGACCCCATGTGTGCAGAGTAGAACTTCTCCATAGGGTTTTCAAGGCTATGACCTTTGGAAAGCAGATCTCCAGGCCTTTCTTTTGAGGCATCTCTGGGTGGGTGGGATCAAACCTCCAATCTTTCGGTTAATAGCCCAGCCTTTAATCATTTGCACCGCCCAGGGATTCCAACAACACAAGAGAAATATCTATTATCTGGAGTTCAAACCGCAGAGGAATAAAATACTGGATCTACGAACTGTGTGATTCTTCAGCCTGCATGTCTGTGCAATTGTCCTCTATGTTACCATCCCAAAGACAGGATTTAGCTTCCCCCACTACAGATTGAATTATGTCCTCCCAAAATATGTGCTGGAATCCTAACCCCTATGCCTGTGGATATAATCCCATTTGGGAAGAGAGTTTTCGTTACGTTAATGAGGCCACATCAGTGTGATGTGGGTCCGAAATCTGATCACTGATAAGCTTTAAGGAACAGTGTAGACATAGAGACAAGCAAGCACATAACGGGGAAGACAGACTGTCTTATATGACAGAGGCAGATGAATCTACAAGTCTAGCAACTCCAAGGATTGCTGGCTATTAGATGCTGAAATAGACAATCAAGTACCTCTCCCTGGAACCACACACTGAAATAGGACTTCTAGTTCCTTGAACTGTGAGAAAATAAATTTCTGTTCTTTAAAGCCACTCACTTGTGGTATTTCTGTTATACATCCTCAATACTGTTCATATAATAATGGCTTTCAAAATTTCACAACACGAGCATGTGATATTCAACACCCCTAAGTTACTGTTGATAATTCAAGAGAGAGTTTAGCATGAATGACTTAGGAGGATTTTGAGTTTGAACGTGGCTCAGATGAGGCCTCAAGTTTGAGTGTGGCTTCCCTTTTCTACCAGATCACCTCTGTCCCACAAGGCTGCAAAACTGAACCAAATTTCCTTAAAGATGTGGGATTTTTAAAGGCTATTTTCTGGTCAGACTAGAAGTTCAAGGTAGTTCTGAAGCAGAACATACTTGTGGAACTTGGTAAGTCAAAACATTTTTGCCTTCCCAGCCGTCTCTGGGCAAGGTTAAGCAAATGTGTTTTTCCTACCTCAAGATGTGCACTTAAAATCACATGGGATATTCATGATGTATTTGAGCAAGCTAAGCAGTGTCAGAACTTTATTTTGCCTAAGAATTGAGAGAAAAAAAGATAAAATAGGAGTGTTATCACATATGCTTAGAACTTAGCCAGTCCAGTCAAACATAGACTTGGAAACTGTGTGCTTCATTTCAAAATCACTTAAAAATACAGAAGCCTTGAACATCAGAGTTATTGAAATGAACATGTTTATCCAGTTTTGTATTCATGCACAGACAGTATCAATAACATTTGTAATATTACATTATCATTACAAAATTGTGACACATATTAGTATTTTAAAAATGAAAGAAAAACTTATAAATATACTTACCTTAATATATCATTATAGAACTATGTAAAAATAGAAAAATTATGAAGAAGACAATAAATTTTACCCTTTATTCCACTATTCAAAGATAACCACTAATATTAGCTGATCTTGTACAGACTATAAAGTTTTGTTTCCTGATTATTTTTCCAATTGCTATCACATTGTAGGAGTCTTGATCACATAGTGGTTGGAAGCTATGGCTGCAAACCAGAAGGCTGGCAGTTCAAGTCTACCAGCTGCTCCTTGAAAACCCTATGGGGCAATTCTATTCTGTCCTTTAGGGTTGCTATGAGTCGGAATTGACTAGATGGCAATGAGTTTGATTTTTTTGGTTTATCACAATGTAAGCCTTTGAACATGCTTTATTTTAATTGCTGCATAATATAGCATTATGTACATACAGGTAGTCCTCAACTCACAAAGTATTGGAGTTACGATGAACCCCACTTACCACCGTCCTTTTTTTTGTACATCTTACCGTTAATAATATGTACTATATACAATGTTGTAGCACGTAATTTGCTAATCTAATTATTCTCATGCCAACCCCCAAAGACAAATAAATACAGGATTTACAAAAATACTGATAACAAAAGGCAATAATAATGAAAACTAAAAAAAAAAGTGAGGTATTTGACTTACGTCAGAACCGACTTACGACAGAGTCGTGGGAACAGAACCTCCATCGTAAGTTGGGGACTACCTGTACATCATAATTTAGTTAATCAATACCTTGTAATTTTCCTTTTTCTACTTGATTTCATAAATTATGTTACAAGAAAAAGTTTTTGATAACATCTCCTCTACCTGTATTTTAGATTATTTCCTTAAGATTGCTATTTAGGAATAGAACTACTTGGCCAAACGTTATGTAGATTTTAAGGTTCTTGATTAATACTCCTAAATTACTTTCAACAACAATAAAGTACTTTCAGGTGCAAGATACTTTTTTTTGAGAGGAGGAACTGTCTATAAAATACTTAACAATTTGATGCAGTGGCCCGACTTCATGGAACTTTGATTAATGAAAAAAGGGAAAGTGGGAAGAGAAAAAGAAAATAAAGGAAGCTGGGCATATTTGAAGTTCTTAAGCACTTAAATTTATCAACTCACTTTACAAGAAATAGTTCTGTTTGTTGTACAGCATACCTGCTAACCAGTTAAAATAGCCAATCAAGTAGCATAGTCAAAATGATTTGCCTTAATGATACTCAGAGAAGCTCTGATGGCACAATGGTTAAGTGCTCAGCTGCTAACCGAAGGGGTAGCAGTTCTAACCCATCGAGAGGCTCCACAAGAGAAAGACCTGGTGATCTGCTCCTGGAAAGATGACAGCCTAGGAGATCCAATGGGGCAGTTCTGCTCTGCCACATGGGGTGCTATGAGTCAGAATTGACGATGGCACCCAGCAACAACAATGGTACTTAATCATCTATTTTTAGTGAAAATATTTCGGGCAAATTTCAACCACTAAGTCAGTGGTTCTTGGACTTTTTGTGATTGAGAAGATGAGAATATGATGAAAGCTATACATTCTCCTGGAAAATGCACATATACACAGAATTTTCTACCTATTATCAGGGATTCACAGATCCTCAAAATTCTCATTCTACAGTCTTTTTAAGGGGTTAGAGACTTTTGATTAAGAAACCCTAAAGAAACCATTAGCTCATCTTTAAAATATTTTGAAAAGAAATAAACGTTGGTAACCTCTAAATGCCGTATCCGAGGATTTTACTACTTAGAATTTATAGAATCATCAAACATTATTTCTGAAAAAGCAATTATAGAGACCACTTCCTTAAGTGTTTCTACACATTTTGGGGGACACGGAATCGTTTGAGAACCTGATAAAAGCAACAAAGCTTCTTCCCAGGAAGAAACTTTCATAGACACAATCACCCATAACTTCTGCATAATAATGTGGTTTCAAAGATCTTCTAAAGCCTCTATAAAGAGCCCAAAGATTCTAGGCTGAGAACCCCTGAACTCCAATCCAACAATCACCTCTATTTTACAAGTGAAGAGAATAAAGCTAATAGTTAAAAGTTTGTCCTTATTCATAAAAGGGGTTTCTAGGACAGCAGGAACCATAATCTATATTTTCTGACTGCTTGATTGGTACCATTTCAGACTCATTTAAAAATTAGAAAACTGAGATTCAAAGGCACAAATTATTTACCATAATTACGTACTATATGATAAGCAGAGAACAAGAAATTGACTCAAAATTGCTGAACTCTAGAGTTTATAGGTAGCTTCCTGTTCCCCCCAAAGAAGGAAATAATTTTATATGAACTTTGGAAATAGACTGGTTAGCTGTAGATCATCAAGTTATTTAAGGCAGTCAAATAACGAGTTTTCACAAAAACACTTTGTGATTAATAGGAACTACATGTTTAAGAGTTAAACAGATGTATTTGCATACCTAGACAATTCACAGTGCAGATATTAGCTTCTCAGTATGCTTATCCAATTTGTATTGGAAAATATGAGCAGATTTTTCACTGAGAGATTATCCTTCTGCACTTTAAAATTTGACCCTTCCTGTTCTGAAGTTGACAGTAATCATCAGGTTGAGTGTGCAGTGTCTACAACCAGTAAATTTTCTTAAGTAAATTGAGTACATCTTTTCATCATCCCCTCAGGCCCACTAATTTTAAAAATATATGAAAGGTAGATGTAAAAATGACCTGGTTTTGATGAGGTCTTTTGCATATCTTCATCTCCAATTTGGTGACACATCCATGAGATGTAGTATATGGTCAGGAAATCTACCTTCCTGAAGCCAATATATCAATAAAGATGTAAACAAACAAACACATTCCAAGCTATCACTGTCCATCACCTGCTAGATGTGTAATCATATCACTGCCCTCAGAGCCGTCAAAGACAATTTAATCAACTAACAGCTGGCCATTGCACTAATGTTCTCTAGGCCTATTAGAAGGATAAAGGTTGGCACTTATTAAATGAGAATCCCCTTGCATGTTGATTGTTACACTAATTTCTCATTTATAATCTCTAGGGTTGCTACAAATCAGAATCAACTCAATGGCAATGGGTTTTGTTTTGTTTTTTTAAATCTCTTAACCTGTCTTTCCAGAGAAGGCTGACTTTTAGCCTAGTTAGTCATTACATAAAGGACTAAATTAAAACTTGAAACCATGTTTTGGCATTCAGGTTTGAGACTCCAGAAAATTTGGGCCTTGGAGCACAGCACTCATCCATAGTCAGACCTGAGTTTGTTTGGGACTCAGATGTGTCAACAGTCAGCTACAGGAGGAGAAGACTGGAGAAAAGGTTTGAGCACAAAGAATGTTTAGAATCTTTCTGTGAAGTAACCGAACTGGCCACTAGTATATTCTGGCAAATATACGTTTCTTTCTACAGAAATCCTTGGCACACACCACACAACCCCATCTCAAACTGACCCTCATTAAATGGGCAGATCATCAGACCATTGATTAAGAAGAATGTCATTTTGGTTCTTATATCTTGTTCGACCAGATTAGTGATCTTTGGTGAACATTTTGCTGTATATAGAAAGGGCAGAAGAAGATAATCTTCCCTCTTCTATACAGATATACTTGCCACAGCATGTCAGACATCTAGTTATCTAGACTTAAATAGACAATGGGAAGAATTAGGTGGTCAAATCATCTAAGGTTTGAATCTTAGCTGAGTGACTTACCCTGGGTAAGCTGATTATCCTCATTGACCTTAAACTTCAAAACAGAGATAATATGATTTCCCTCATGGGTTGTTGTGAAACTCCAATGAGGAAACACTTGGAACATTTAGTACGGGGCTTAGTACATAGTAGATACGCAATAGCCACAACAATGGACTCAAACATACCAATGATCACGAAGACAGCACAGGACCAGGCAATATCTTGTTCTGTTATACATGAGGTTGTCACGAGTTGGAGTTGACTGGACAGCAGCTAACAACACCAGCAATAGAATGTGGAAAAGATGATGGTTTTTTTCCATCTTTATATACATTTCTAATATATTACAGCCTGTAATCTGGTAGAACTGAGATAACGTATTTAAGTCTCAAGTGAAAGAGAGAACTCCACAGTGTTCCAGAAGATGTGAGAGTTGCCATTACCACTTATATCCATCAGCCTCCACTTAATACAGCAGGTGGGCAGGTCAATGTGAAATTCCAGGAAATTTCCAGAGAAAGCTGTCCTAGAGAAGTGCTCCTCTACTCTATTTCCAGTTAGTTCTGAAATGGACACAAAAGCTATCTTTGGTGTCTGGACAGTCATCATTTTCTCAGCACAGGTAATAGAAGGTAGCCATTTAAGAAAATAGACCTCTTAGGTATCAAGCAGGAAAGCATAACGTGTGTAAAGAAAAATTTGCAAAATATAATCCCATTTCTACAATTAACCCTAGTGACAAGTAATTTTGGAGTCACAAGATGTTACCTAATTTCTCAAGGAAAAAAGAAAAATAAAACTTATTTATTTATGTAATTTCTGAAAATATTTTCAGTCATTTCTCTTGAAGCCCAGATTTTAACTTAAGTTAGGAAGAATATTTTCCACTAGGTAGCAGAATAATAACATAGGCTAGTTCAAGACAGACCCTCGAGCACAATGATTCATTTGAGCTGAGTAACTTTTTATATAATTGTGCTTAATAAACATTTGTTAGTTGTTCAAAAACTACTGTATGAACATGTGTATATTTCCAAACTCAAATAAAAAACTATAAAATTTGATTCAAGCCATGTGCTTTCTTTCTCTCTCCCTTTAAAAATTACATATATAAAATAAAATGGGATATGGATTTGAGAGGCTTGTATATATTTTATTCAAAAAATCAAATTTAAAATAGCCAGGTGACACCTGAACCAAGGGCTTTGTAATACCCCAAGACATCCAGGTTGCCTTTAGAATATGGTCTCACCAGCCCAGAGGCTGGAAACCTTGGGCAATGCAACTGGTCCCCAGTATGACTGAGAGCTGGTATACCAAATTAGTGGAATTTTGTCTGTTGGTGAGGTTGCCAGTCTAGGTATCTTGGACCATAATGCAAATGATCCAAATGAAGTGGAGAATAGAAACAATGATCTGAGTAACTCAACAACAAAACTAGTGAAAACCTTCCTTGCCCCCTAACTTTTAATTTACCAATTTATTTGTGTAAAGTCTGTCAAAGAGTTTTGAGTCTGATCCTAATGCAGGCATATAGAAGCCACTTCTATGCACACAAGAGTTTATTCCATCCTCCTCCTCCTCCTCCTCCTCCTCCTCCTCATTACATCTACTGTGTGCCAGGACCTGTTCTAGGTCTTCCCGTACATTACATCAATTAGTTTCCCCAAGTCAGAGTGTAGGTTTGTTGCTGTTGTGTGCCATTGAGTAGATTCTGATTCATAGTGACCCTATAGGACAGAGTAGAACTGCCGCATAGGGTTTCCTAGGCTTAAGTCTTTACAGGAGCGGATCACCAGATTTTTTTCTGCCTCGGAGCAGCTGGTGGATTCGAACCTCCAACCTTTCAGTTAGCAGCCAAGTTCTTAACCACTGTGCCAAGAGTGTTCCGTTTAAGTTTAGTATCCTCATTCCAACTAAGAAGAAACTGACATTCAGAAAGTTACACAGCTGGTGCAGAATCACATAGCTAGATATCACTGGAGCTGAGATAGGAATCCAGGTCTGTTTCGACAGTTATTTGACAGATGAATTCAAATGTATCATAAGCCACATGGGTTTGGTCTTAGAGCATCCTGGGCTACATTGCATGATGTTGGTGGGGTAGGTGGGGAAGCCAGGGTCTGGGCCATGCCAAATGGCCAGGCTGAAAATAAACAGTCCAGAGAATTGTGGCCAGTGGATCAACAACACTGAATACCTATGGCTTTTCTGACTTGATTCACGTTGAGGTGCCACTCAGTAATGAGGTGTTGTGAGAGTCTGTCCTGAATGGAGCCTTTTCATATGTGACAGAGTCTGTATAAGATGGACATACCTTTGTCCTTTTCATGAAGTTTCATTTTTCCACTGGTTTAATAAACACGTATGGAGTGTCTTCCACTTGCCTGCCACAGTGTGACCTGGTGGAATGAGGACTCACTCTGTAACCTACTGAGCTCGCTTTAAATCCTGGTTCTTCTTCCTAGTGGAGTCCTGCTTGGTGCAAAAGGTTAAGTGTTGGACTAATAATAGTAATATTGATAATTTGAACCCACCCACTGTCACCTTGGAAAAAAGCTCTAGTGATCTCCTTCACCAAGGTCACAGCCATAAAAACCCTATGGTGCCAGTTCTACTCTGCAACACTTGGGGTCGCCATGAGTCAAAATCTACTTTTCCTTCTTCCTACTGAGTAATTGACATTGGTATGCAGCTGCTCAACCTCCCAGACTTTTTTACCTTTCATTTAAAGATGAAGAAACTAATTCCTACTCCATAATAAGTATATAGTGCCTAAAACGAGTAGGTATTTAGTAAATCTTCTTTGTTACTATTTGATTTTCCTGTGACTAAAAATCAACAATTATCTCTAAAAGGAAAGAGAAATGTTTGTTGATTATCTTAGAACTTCTACAAAACACAGCTCATTTTTATTCACTTGTTTCAAAACAATATACAGATCCTTTATGGCAACGTTGAAAGAGCTTATCTTAAATCAATCAACCCAGTATAGTAGGATATCCCTGTTCTATACAAGTCAGAAGTCACTGCTCTAACTCGTCCTCTGGGTTAGTGCAGCAATTCTGCCCCTTAGAGCTCTGCTCCTTCCCCAGGCCCTGTTCAGAAGACTCTGGGCCTGACCAGGCTGCTTCCCTATGAATCTCCTCATTTCTGACAAAGAGAGACAGAGAGCATTAAAATTCATCCTCCCCAAGGGAAGAAGTCCAGTTGTAGCTCTTTTGCCTTTTTAAGTACACAAATTGCATATTTTTAATTTTTTTAAGAATATGTTTTTGCCAATTTGTACTTGGAGAGGCACAAATATATAAAAAGGGAATTTCCTTTTCTCTGAATAATTAGGAGAGAAAAAAATTAGCTTTTACTCAGGGCACATCTGCTTCGGTTTTTCAGTTGTATATTTATTTAAAGGGGAAAGCTGCAACAAAGAACCAATCGTTTTTTGTGCACCCACTATAGGTGGAGTATTTATTCGCCATGATGTATATAAACTTTACAGGAAATCTTGTATGCAAAGTATTATTACATCTCCATGTGATAAAAACAAAAATCATTTTATTTATTCTTATAGTGAGAAAGTATTTACCGTATTATTACACAAATAACACACTCTTTCTACATTTGCCAACTGCTTCCTTCCCTTGCGAGGTATTTTCATAAGAGCCACTATGCCAGTTTTTTTTTTTTTTTAACGTGTTGCTGTAAATATATACATATATAGGCATGTGGTGTTTATAAAAATACCTCGAGGGGGGAGGAAGTGGTTGGCAAACAAACTTAGAAGTTGCGCGTTATTTGTGTAAAAATACAGTAGTATGGCTCATTCATATTTTAAAGATGAGGAAACTCGAGAGAATAAATACTAAATGCCTAGTTACACAGTAGTAAGGAGTTCCTGGGTGGCACAAACAGTTAAGTTCTCAACTACTAGTTGAAAGGTTGATGGTTCGAACCCACCCAGAGGCACCTCGGACAAGAGTCCTGGCAATCGACTTCTGAAAGGTCACAGCATTGAAAACCATATGGAGCAGTTCTACTCTGTGAACATGGGGTCAGCATGAGTCAGAATCAACTCAACATCAACTAACAACAACAAAAACACAGTCTTTCCATTCTATAAAATCAAAAACAAGTTGTCATTGAGTCGACTCTGACTCATGGCAATCCCATGTGTGTTCGAGTACTCCATATGGTTTTCAGTGGCTGATTCTTCAGAAGCTGATCACCAGGCCTTTCTTGCAAAGCACCGCTGGGTGGACTCAAACCTCCAACCTTTCAGTTAGCAGTGAGAGAGTTAACCATTTGTACCACCCAGGGATTCCATTGTATAACAATTCCTTATCAGTGAATGTCCAGCTTATTCAAATTTCTGTCTTCTTCAGAAAGCATTTAGGTGCTAAATATAGTTTGGTTGATGTACCATATTCTACTAGCACAGTTATAGTGTATTGTGCAAGTAGGATTTGCATTCATTATCGAACTCACTAGAACATTTGAGGAATGAAAATTTTGAGTTCACTCTGGGCTAAGTGGAAACCCTGGTGGCATAGTGGTTAAGAGCTACAGCTGCTGACCAAAAGACTGGCAGTTCGAATCCACCAGGCACTCCTTGGAAACCCTATGGGGTAGTTCTACTCTGTCCTATAGGGTCGCTATGAATCAGAATCTACTTGATGGCAACAGGTTTGGTTTGGTTTTGTGGGCTAAGTAGAACACCATAGAACTTAGCCCTTTAGGGTTGGATGGGGCTTTAAGGATCAAGGGTCCAATTTATTTTACCTTTTGTTATTTGACTTAAAAATTCTTTGTAACTTCAAATTGTATAGTTAAACATTTCCTAGAATACATTATCTTACTTTCTTGTATTTCATTACTGATCCAGGATCTAATTGTAACTCAGAACCATATCCCTGAGTAGACTGAAGGATTAGTCCCGTTTCTCCTCGCTCCTTGTTTATACGAACTCATTCTTTGCCAAGGAACTTTCTAGTTCCTCCCACAGTTTTAGAGCGTACTTCCCCATCCCTTAACTTGGGGCCTGGCCACATAACTTCCTTGCAAGTTAGCAGATTTGATACAAGCAGGGGCTGAAAATGTGTTTGTGTGTTTGGGCTTATCTGCTTCCAACTCTGCCATTCACCATGATAGTTTCTACTCCTTCTGCCTGGGCCTTTGAAAGATTGTATGTGGAGCTGACCAAGTCTTAGAGAAGGGCAAACCAAGTCTAGCTTGATCTGCTGCTTGAATAAGAGCAGGCCAGCTGAGCCCAGCCTGTATCAGCTCACCCTCAGCACACCTTCAACAGAACTGCAGGCACACACACACACACACACACAAAAAAAAAAACAGGTGTCTTTGAGTTGATTCTGACTCATGGTGACCCCATGTGCATCAGAGTAGAGCTGTGTTCCACAGTGTTTTCAATGGGCAAGTTTTCAGAAGTAGATCATCAGGCCTTTCTTTTGAGGCACCTGTGGATGGACTCAGACCTCCAACCCTTCTGTTAGCAGCTGAGTGCTTTAAACGTTTGCAGTACCCAGGGACTCCGGACAAAACAGTAAGAAATACTTATTATATTCTCCATGATTTTGTGCTTTTTACACAGCAAAAGATGATTGATACAACCTTTGGATATACATTTTAATAGTAAAATAGTATAGCGATGAGTTGTATAACCATAGTTGAGTTTAGTGTTTATAAATCCAAGAATTAAAAAAAAAAAAATGAATGATTTCCAGGATGTTTGTTTGTTATTGTTCTCCTGAAGAAATTAAGCCGCATTTAAAATAAGGTTTTGAAAATAAGACTCTTGGTCTAAGTGGTAGAGCGCAATATCTAAGAACCTTTTTCATGAGGCATTATTATCATTCATCCACATGCTGAAAACTATCTCTTTTTTGATCATTATTAAGTCGACAAAACTCTACCAACCACTACTATGTAGCAGGTACTGAGTTTTTCAGGATGAACAGCCCAGGTGCCTCAGAGAGCTTACAACTTAAAAGAGAGATAGAGGTTGGAACAAACAACTGGTACACAATGGGATAAAAGGCTAAAAGACACATGTGAATGGTGAAGGATTTGAAGAAGGCTTTTAAAAAATAACTAGCTAAAACATTGAGTACTTATGATTAACCAGCTGCTAATTCCACCACTCCTCTGTCAGTTTGTCATACTGTGGTGGCGTGTGTGTTGCAGTGATGCTGGAAGGTATGCCACCGGTATTTCAAATACCAGCAGGGCCATCCATGATGGACAGGTTTCAGCGGAGATTCGAAACTAAGACACATTAGGAAAAAGGACCTGGCGGTCTACTTCTGAAAAAAAAAAATGGCTAGTGAAAACCTTATGAATAGCAGTGAAATGTAGTTTGACACAGTGCCAGAAGATGAGCCCCTCAGGATGGAAGACACTCAAAAAACGACTAGGGAGCTGCCCCCTCAAAATAGAGTCGACCTTAAAGATGTGGATGGAGTAAAACCTTCAGGACCTTCTTTTGTCAATGTAGCACAACTCAAAATAAAAAGAAACAGCTGCAAACATCCATTAATAATATAAACATGGAAAGTATGAAGTATGAATCTAGGAAAATTAGAAGTCATCAAAAATGAAACAGAACGCATAAAGATCGATATCCTAGACATTACTGAGCTGAAATGTACTGGTCTTGGCTATTTTGAATCAGATAATCATATGGTCTACTATGCTAGGAATGACAAATGGAAGAGGAATGGTGTTGCATTCATCATCAAAAAGAACATCTCAAGATCTATCCTGAAGTACAATGCTGTCAGTGATAGGATAATATCCATATGCCTACAAAGAAGACCAGTTAATATGACTATTATTCAAATTTACACACTAACCACTAAGGCCAAAATGAAGACATTGAAGATTTTTACCAGTTTCTGCAGTCTGAAATTGATTCAAACATGCAATCAAGATGGATTGATATTTACTGGTGGTTGGAATGCGAAAGTTGGAAACAAAGAAGAAGAATCAGTAGTTTGAAAATATGGCCTTTGTGACAGAAACGACACTAGAGATCTATGATAAAATTTTGCAAGACCAAAAACTTCTTCATCGCAAATACCTTTTTTCAGCAACATAAACAACAACTATACATGTGGACCTCACCAGATGAAATACATAGGAATCAAATTGACTACATCTGTGGAAAGAAAAATCAGAAAAGCTCAATATCATCAGTCAGAACAAGGCCAGGGGCCAACTGTGGAGCAGACTATGCAAGTTCAAGCTGAAACTGAAGAAAAGTAAAACAAGTTCATGAGAGCCAAAGTATAACCCTGAGTATATCCCACTTGAATTTAGAGACCATCTCAAGAATAGATTTGACGCATTAAACACTAATGATGAAAGACCAGATGAGTTGTGGGATGACATCAAGGACATCACACATGAAGAAAACCAAAAGTCATTAAAAAGACAAGAAAGAAAAAAAAAAGATTAAAATGGATGTCAGAAGAGACTCTGAAACTTGATCTTCAACATAGTGTAGCTAAATGATATGGAAGAAATGATTATGTAAAAGATCTGAACAGAAGATTTCAAACGGCAGCTCAAGAAGACAAAATATTACAATGAAATGTGCAAAGATCTGCAGCTAGAAAACCAAGTGGGAAGAACACACTCAGCATTTCTCAAGCTGAAAGAACTGAATAAAAAATTCAAGCCTCGAGTTGCAATATTGAAGGATTTTATGGGCAAAATATTGAACAGTGCAGAATGCATCAAAAGAAGATGTAAGGAATACAGAGTCACTGTACCAAAAAGAATTGGTTGACGTTCAACCATTTCAGGAGGTAGCATATAATCAAGATGATATGGAAGGAAGAAGTCCAAGCTGCACTGAAAGCATTGGCAAAGAAACAAGGCTCCAGGAATTTACAGAATACCAACTGAGATGTTTCAACAAAACACATACAGAGCTGGAGGTGCTCACTTGTTTTTGTCAAGAAATTTGGAAGGCAGTTACTTGGCTGACCGAAGGGAAGAAATCCATATTTGTGCCCATTTCAAAGAAAGGTGATCCAACAGAATGCAGAAATTACAATATCATTATTAGCACACACAAGTAAAATTTTGCTGAAGATAATTCAAAAACAGTTGCAGTAGTACATCAGCCTGGAAATATGCTGACATTACAAGTATACTTTAAAAAAATGATGTGAATAAACTCACATTCCACACAATAATACCCTAAAGAAATAATTACATGTTCTTTTTCCCTTTATAGTCTAACTTCCTGAAAAAGAAGTCAGCATTCCCTCTGTCCTTCATTCCTTGACCACCGAATCTGGCCAAGCAATGCATCACGGCATGGAAATGGCTCTGACTGAATCACGACTGACTTTCTCATATAAATACAGTGAGCATTTTTCTATCCCAGTATTACCTGACTTCTCTCTGGTTCTCAAACTGTCATCCTTTTAATCTCTTTGGACTGCTATGGTATGGTGCCTCTTTGTTTCAGCTGTTCTTTTTCCATATATATCTTAGTTTCCTCATCTACCTCTAATTTTTATTTCTTATTGGTTGATGTTCCTGTGGATTCTGTCTTTTTGTTTCGTTTTTCTCTACTAACCCCTATTTAATTCTCTACCAGAATGTCAGCTCCTTATAGTCATTATACTGATGACATTTTTCTTTTTTGTTTCTCCAGTAAGTATAACGTGATGGTTGAAAATACAAAATCAGGAGCCAAACGATCTGGGTTTACACTATGGCTCCACTGTGTCCTAGTTCTGAAGCCATGAGGAAATCACTAAACTCCGTTTGACTTTAATTTTCTCATCTGCTAAATGGGTGTCATTTGGTTGTTTTGAGGATGAAATGAGTTAAAATACGTAAAACCAAAAACCCGTTGCCATCGAGTCAGTTCCAACTCATAGTGACCCAATAGGACAGAGTAGAACTGCCTGATAGGGTCTCCAAGGAGTGGCTGGTGGATTCGAACTGTTGACCTTTTGGTTAGTAGCCGAGCTCTTAACCACTGTGCCACAAGGGCTCCAAGTGGGTATTACCTATTATTAATAACTCTCCAGAAATCCAGTTCTATATTAAAGACTACTTACTGTCCCCAGATGTTCCATGAGTTCCTCAAAATCTTATCCAAAGTGGAACACATCATCATCTTACCACAGTATCTTTCCTCTTGGTTGCTTTCTTTGAAAGCTTTGTATTACCATTTCCAGACATGAAACCAGACCTGATTGTTTGCTGAGACCTTTCCCTCTCTTCCTCTCCATCTTCCAACCGTTGGTAAATCCTATTTTTTCTACCATCAAATTTTCCTCTAGTCTGTCTCCTATCTGACACTCTTACCACTGCCATAATACAGGGCCTCATTACCGGTGTGTGCATCTTATGTGTTAGAGGATGGAGGTCTAGACTACTGAAACTCATCTCCCTGTGACTAGGCCTTCCAGTAGTATATCGTTCACGTGTTACTCAGAGCATGTTTCTAAACAACAACCACATTATGTCACATGTCTGCTTGAAACCTTTCAATAGCTCTCCATCAGTTTCAAGGAAATATCCGTATTTTGAGCATGGTTTACAAGGTCCTCTGATCTAAATACTGTTCTCTATCTTTCTAGTTTAAACCCTTACCATTTCACCCAATGTACTCCACAATTCAGCTAAACTCAAATACTTGGATTTGATGATTGATGGTACCTTTCAAATCCCTTTTACTACCTGCAGTGAAGGTTTTTAAGTACAAAGCTCAACTAAACAACTCCAAATATCCAAGACAAAAATAAATTCACATAAAGGGAAAACCTAGATTTATTAAAAATTTCACAAGGAATTAAACAATATAATTACATAAACCAAAAATCTTTCTGACTTCTTATAATTTTTTACTTTTCGTTTTCACTTTACAGATAATTTCTGTTGAAAGTACATCCTCATTTCTATCCTCTTTGTTAGAGCTTGATTCACATTTATTATTTCAGTTGGTAACCTCTCTTCCAATGCTACTTCGAAGCATCTGAGTTTAAATATTGCAATAATGAAACCCATTTTGTAAGAAAAATAATAAATAGATAGAACAATTTTTTTTTCTTTTGTGTGTGTGTGTGTGTGTGTGTGTGCATGCATTGGAATTTTTTAAAGTTTCTATCCTATATATTTATCACATTTGTTATAAGAAAAATACGTCTAAAAATGAAAGAGAAGTCAACAACTTATAATATGTATTGGAATCTGGATATGTGTTCTCTTAGCATAAAACACTTGAAGTGTTATTGAATACATATATAGAGACACCTGCTAGTTAAATGGTTACCTTAATACAGACCACCTGTGGACTTGGTATATTCTTGCCAGATGTAACTTTTAGATTTTTCCTCCAGCCTATATAGCACAACCATTGATGAGACACAATAGAATCAGTCATATATAACTTCAGAACTCTCTCACAATCACTGTTGACAGGAACATGTTTGAACTTAACTGCAGTGCAGTGAATTACTTAACGTGGCACTTGTAGTGATAGTCTTTGTAACTTCCACCAAACAACTATGTGGGGTTATGTAAATGAGGTTATTGTGATCTACCAAAGGGACTGCATAGCTTGCTAATAATGTAAATAAAGTATATGGCACCCTTGTGGGGTTAGAACCATGCAAATAAGGTATATGGAAACTTAACAAGGGGATTGGTCAGTTTTGTCATCCCACTAGGCTTAAAATGAGCCATTCCAGAGGTCGGAAGGGAGGACTCACCGCCACCAAGAAAGAAGAGCCCAGAGTGGAATGTGCCTGCTGGACCCAGGATCCCTGTGCTGAGAAGCTCCTGGAACCAGGAGATAGAGAGAGAGATCTAACACTGAAGACAGTGAGAGGTAACGGCAGAGAAATGGCAGCAGCAGAGGCAGGAGATCAACAGGAGACAATGCGGTGGGCTTCCGGGCCCATGGAGCAAGAAAGCTGAACACCTTCGGGCAGAGGCTTGCTGGTGGAGTAGGGTGCCTCCAGACAGTTGATGGAGCTAGGTTTGCTGACGCACAGAGCCAGAGCTAAGCACCTTTGGGCTGAGGCTTACTGTCGGAGTGAGGTGCCTCTTGGTACTTATCAGCAGAGTTAAAAGAGCTTTGTAACACTTGCCCAGGCAGGGCAGAGGCCAGGCTGAGGGACTTAGGATCAGAGAGAGACCTGCTTGTAAACACAGCTGAAAAGAGGCTGTCCTGATCAAAGAACTGTATCCTGAGCTTTCCTGAACCTGAATTTTAACCTGTTACTTCCCTAGTAAACCCCAAAACTGTGCGTATGCTCTGTGAGTTCTGTGTGGCCACTGCAACAAATTATTGAATCCAGCAGAGAAGTGGAGATTGCAGTGGGAGGGACGGTTGGTATTAGAATTGGTAAAAAGTTTGGAGAGAGGAGGTATGTCTGACTACAGCCTTATAGGAATCAGCCTTGGGCTGTTGATCTTGAATCTTCTTTCTCCTTATGAAGTTAGACAAGGAGATGCCCCTCCCAAGCCATTTTTACATTAACTTTCTTTAAAAAGAGTTGAGGAATCTTTCCACATCTCAGTGTGCATAATTCTAAGTTTTTCATTCTTGGCTTGGAACACACAGGATACTCTCTGTCTTTTCTTTTCTCAACCAGTTCCCCCACGTAGTCTCCACATCCCTTTATTTATCTCTATCAACGCTACTGCTATGTTTATACTATAGGTGACAAGACACAAACCAGAATTTGGAAAGAGTGAGTAGAACGGAGCTGACTTTAAGTTGCCTTTTAGGAAATGTGCTATAATTCCAACATTTGCATCTGGCATTTTGTAGCTCATAGCCCCCATTCTATGCTATGTGTGAATTCCAGTCGAGTGATTCATCCTGACATGGGAGTTCTTTGCTTCTTTTACTCTGCAAAAATGTGAGAAAATGAAGAAGGAAGGGTCTTGTTCCTTTTGATTTTTCTAAGCAATCTTTATTTTCTTTTCCCATAGCTGGGGAAGAGATTTTCCGATGAGAAACTTTGCAGTATGACATAACAATTCCATGTTTCGCAACCCAACTCACTCTTCTTGTTGCTCTTCCCCCCACCCAATTTCTCACAATTCAAAGTAAATTGTGAGATTACTAGTACAATTAAGGCTCTGGAAAAAGGAAAACTGCATATTATGGCCTTGATAACCCTTCATGGAGAACAAGTCAATCCTCTGCCACAAATTCCAATTTTAGAGTTGGATTCAACAATAATAGTGAATAGAAGAAACACAGGAAAGCAGATATGTGATTTAAAATCATCCACGGCCAGAAATGTTTATCTAGAAACATTAGGCTCCAGCTAGATGTCTATCATCTCCTCCTTGCATGTATTCCACTTTGGGCAGAATAGCCCTTATCTACTATCTAAGTGCTTTTACAGTCTTATTTTGGAAAGGTCTCCCTGGTCACATGCACCTTAAGCTAGAAAGGAAGGCAGCTATTGCATAATTTCTTAACTGAAACAGTTTCTGTAGAACAATGCAAATTATATTTATACTATTGCTTACAAAGATTAAGATGAATGGAAATGTCACATCCACTGGGATTGGGATTAAAAATTTCTTTGTTTAATGGGCAATGCACACATGTCATTACTCAGATAAGCAATATGCAAGGGGTAAAAATACAACTGTTAAAGCAAGTAATCAATCTAGAAGTATTCTGAATTAAGACACTGGTATTTCTGTGCTGTCTGATTTTAGGCAAGTACATAAAAGTTATGAGAATGTGCTGTCATTCACTTACCAATATGCTATAAGAAATACAATATCACTGGCAATATTTTGTATCCAACAAGTTAACACGTCTTCTCTAGTCCTCCTAATATATGTCTCCAATCCACACCCTATTACTACCTCCATTGTCATTGCCATTGGTTTAGAATTCTATCTTTTTTTCTTAATAGTCTTCTCACTCATCTTCCTGTCTTCAAATTTTTTCTAACTCTTTCTACAAAACCTCTCTCTGTACCTGAATTAATCCAACAACCAGTGGGAATTTCTTTAATTGAAAGTTACAAACCCATTTAACAGTACCTAAGCTAGGAACCCCGGTGGCACAGGGGTTAAGAGCCTGGCTGCTAACCAAAAGTCAACAGCTTGAATCCACCAGCCGCTCCTTGGAAACCCTATGGGGCAATTTTACTCTGTCCTGTAGGTTCACTATGAGTCAGAATTGACTCGACAGCAACCGGTTTGGTTTAAGCTAGAAAAGGGGCCCTGGTGGGTCAGTGGTTAAGCATTTGGCTGCTAACCAAAAGGTCAACAGTTCAAATCAACCAGCTGCTCATTGGAAACCCTATGGGACAGTTCTACTCTGTCCTATAGGGTCACTATGAGTCAGAATCGACTCGACAGCAACGAGATTTTCGTTTACAAAAGGAAATTTATTGAGACAAGAAAACAGAGTACAAATGGTGGATACAGATATGGCTCTCAAGCAATCATTTAACAGGATACAATCAGGACTATATTAGTCTTTATTTCTTGCCCCTGATTAATTCTACTTGCCTTATTTCTCAGATAGGATCCCTTGATGTGGTGACAAGAAGACTTCAAGAATCCCAACTCAAACTTGCAGCCTATAAACCATCCCATTGAAAACATAGTAGGTCTTACTTAACCCCTTGCTGACTCATGGGACATACGGTATCCCAACAACTTTTATCCTCTGGAGTTCTTTGGGAAGGAGGTAGCCTGATTTTAACACATTTAGACTCAAGGTGGAAGTCTTTTGAAATATGTGAAACTCAAAAACCCCGAGTTGGAGCCTCATTTTTGTGTTGATTGAACATTGTCTTAGGTGATGCCACCTGAATGTGTGAATTTTCTAAAATTTTGACAGGTTTACCTTTATTTCTGTGAGATAAGCACCTTCAGTATGTTTCCCAGTTACTATGCTCTTATGAAAATGTACTTATCTTGAGAATAAGCTAGTCATAGTGGCCATTTTCTACCTGATGCCATTCATTGTTTCCAGGTGTTACTGGCTGTCTGCTTTTCTAGCTTTTGAACAGTAAATAATGCCTTTGCAATAAAGAATAATGCATTGCAATGGTACTTTTCAAGAGATTCTAACTCCTAAATTATTCTCATCCTGCATTCCATCTTAGGGCCCATTCATTGCTTCCATGTGTAACAGGTAGAATGCACTGCTGCGAGCTGTTCTGTAGTATTTCCAGGCAGCTGCTTCTGCTTCTTAGCTGTTATTACTGCTTTTGTTATAATGAAGAATACATAATAGTGATAATTTTACTGAGATTCAAATTCCTTTAGTTTTATTTATTTGGCCTATCAGTACTAATTTTGCCATAATGAAGAATGTACTGTAGTGGTAACTTTCCTGATATAAAAAAAAATCCCTTTGCTGTATTTATATGGGCTGTAAGTACTGCTTTTGCAGCAAGGAGGAATGCATTGTACATGTTTTGAAAAGTTACATGAAAAATAATAAACAGTCTAAGAAGAAGGATACTAGAATAAAATGTACATGGAGTCATTGCCAGGTGCCTTCACGTTTTGCAAATTTTCAAGAAATAAAATTTAAAAAATTTTAAAAACAATTTTATCATTGACTCATATCAGTAGGATTCACTATGTCTAGTATCCACTGACTGGGACATACATGATCCCAGATGAGCATCAAAATCCATAACTCATAACAAAAATTCTGAATTGGTCCTTTAATTAGCATGGCTTCCATTAGAAAAAACACATAGTAACAGCAAAAAATTTAAAGGAGAAAATAATTGGGTCTTTAAAGGATTTTTAATGTATTTGTCAAAACAAATAAAAGAAAAAGCCAAAACTACTGGAAAGAGTTATAGTTGAACCTGCTTGGGTAATATTCACATTCCTAAATAATTAAGTGCTATATCCAGGGGCAGAGGGCCCTTCAAATGGCTAAACCTAGGTTAAGAGCCCTCAGTTCTATCGAACGTTTATTAAAAAAATAAACAGTCACATTAGGGAATAAATCAACTTGAGAAAAACCAGCAATAAACTGACAATAAAACAGGTGTAGAGGTACTCCAGATATTGGCATTATGAATAATAGAATTTAAAGTAATTATATTTAGTACATTCAAGGAGATAAAAGTCATAATGGAGAATCTAGGCAAAGAATGAAAAATCATAAAAAAAGAGCCAAATGAAAAATATGAGTTACATTACTATTGTTGTATCTGTTGTATTACATAACAACAGATTGAACCTAGCTAAAGAGAGAATTAGTGCACTGGAAGAACATATAAAGAATTAAGAGCAGAGAAACAAAAACATGGAAAGTAACAAATAAAGAGTAAGAGATTTATAGGACACAATAAAAAAAGTCTAAAAGGTGTCTTGGAATCTTAGAAGGAGAGAAATGAGACAATAGTGCCAAAGAAATGGTTGAAAAAATAATGGCTGAGAATTTTCAAACCTCAGGAGAGATACTAAATCACAAATTTAGGAAGCTGTATGAACTTTTAGCAGAATTTTGAAATAAAATAAACTCATACATAACATAGAAAACTGCTAAAAGTGAGTACTAAAGCAAATCATATAAGAAGCTAAGGGTAAAAGTTAGAATACCATCAAAGGTGTTAGAATAATACTGGCAACTGCTTTCTCAAGAGAAATAATGAAAATAAGAAGGCTACGAAATAATAATTTTAAGTGCTGAAAGAATAATTGCCAAACTATAATTCTACACCTAATGTAACTATAAAGACAAAAGAAAGACATTTCCTAACAAGCCAAAAAATTAGAGGATTCATTGCCAGCAGATCCACATTAAAGAAAATAGCACAGGACATTTGCCACGAAAAAGGGAAAAGATTACTGATGAAATCTCAGATATACAGAAAGAAACAAAAAGCAGCAAAAAATGGTAAATGTGTGAGCAAATCTAAATGACTGCTATTTGTTGTTGTTAGGTGCCACTGAGTTGGTTCCAACTCATAGTGACCCTAAATATAACAGAATGAAACACTACCCAGTCCTGTGCCATCCTCACAATAGTTGTTATGCTTGAGCCCATTGTTACAGCCACTGTGTCAATCCATCTCATTGAGGGTCTTCCTCTTTTTCACTGACCCTCTACCACGTATGATGTCCTTCTCCAGGGACAGGTCCCTCCTGGTAATATGTCCAAATTATGTAAGACTAAGTCTACCCATCCTTGCTTTTAATTAGTATTCTGGCTGTACTTCTTCCAAGACAGATTTTTCTGTCTACTATATATGGCTTATTTGACTAGTATGAACCAAAAAAAAAGACCAAACTTTCTGCTGTCAAGTTGATTCCAATTCATAATGATCGTATAGGACAGAGTACAACTGCCCCATAGGGTTTCCAAGGAGTGTCTGTGGATTTGAATTGCCTACCTTTTGGTTAGCAGCCATAGCTCTTAACCACTATACCACTAGGATTTCCTTGACTACTATAATATATACAAAACATTAATAATAATGTTGTATGAGTTTTAAAATATAAATTATTAAAATACATAAAACAGTGATATAACAGGAAGTTAGAAAAGTGGAGATGATGTATTATAAGTTCCTTGTATTGTCCTGTAAGAGGGCAGTAAGAATTATCATTTGATTTTGAAAAATGAAGCAGGCATAGTGTAATTTCTATGGCAACTACCAAAAGAATAGTAGAAGAGAGTAGGATTACAAAGGTAATTAAAATAAAAACTCAATTTTAAAAAGTAACTAATTAAAATAAAGGCAAGAATAAGGAGAAAAAAGAATTTAGGACTGGTGAGTAAGATGATATTTTAAAACCCAATATATCAGAAATTATATTAAATATAAATTGACTAAATCCCACAATTAAAATAAAAGATTGTTGGACTCCTCCCCCTGCCAAAAAAAACTTAAAACCTAATTCTCTGCTCTGTGTGTACAAGAGAAACTTCTAAAGTATAATGATACAGAAATATTTAAAGTAAAAGAAGGGGAAAAGATGTATCATACAAATACTAAAAGAAAGCTGCTGTGGTATAATAACATCAAACAAAGTAGACTTCACAGGATATGTATTAATAGAGATAAAAAAGAGTAATACATAACAATGAAGATATCAATTAAATGAGATGATATAAAAATTTTTCAGTCTGCATGTACTTAACAATGTAGTCTGGGCATATATAAAGCAAAAATTCCAGAACGACAATGTTATATAATAATAATAATCCAGACTCATAGTAGGGGATTTTAATAAATTTCTCTTAGTAACTGATAAAAAAAAATGTAGACAACAACAACAACAAAAAAAATCAGTAAGGATATAGAAAGTTTGAACTTATATTACTTTTAAATTTGACCTGATACATATATATACATATACCTGGTGGTGCAGTGGTTAAGAGCTTGGCTCCTAACCAAAAGGTTGGCAGTTCAAATCTGCCAGCCACTCCTTGGAAACCCTTTGGGGCAGTTCTACTCTGTCTTATAAAGTCACTATAAGTCATCTGTGCATATATATATATATATATATATATATATTTGCTATATTATACACCAACATGGTGTACAACATTTTATACTATAAAGTTAAGTTTTGGCAGATTTAAAAAAATTGAAATCCTGGAATATATTTTCTGACCAAAATGCAATTAAGCTAGAAGTCAAAAGAAACAAAATTAAATCCCCATATATTTGAAAACCAAGAAATATACTTCTAAATAAGCCATGGGTAAAGACAAAATCACAATGGCAATTATAAAATATTATGAATTGAGTAATAATTAAAATACTACATCTAAAATTGTGTAGGATACAGCTGAAGCTGCATTAAAAGGAAAATTATTAGCTTTCTATGAATATATTAAATAAAGAAAAAAGCTGAAAATCAATGAGTAAATTAAACCCAATGAAAGTTGAATGAAAAAAATAATAATGATAAGAGGAGAAATTAATACAACATTAGAAATAATCAATAAAATATAAAATTACTTGAAAAGACTATTGATAAACTTCTGGGTTTGCCATTTCTTGAATTTCATAAAAATGGAATCAAACAGTATGCATCCATTTGTTTCTGGCTTCTTTTACTCAACATGATATTTTTAACATTCATCTATATTATTGTGTTTATCAGTAGATTTATTGCTGTGTAACATTATATCATGTGAATATGTCACCATTTGTTATCCTTCCTTGCTGTATATTTAGATTCCTTTTTTAATCTCAGTTATAAATTGAATATGACTAGAGTTTATGTGTCTTTATGTATTCTATATATATTCTCTCACTTAGTATAATACTTTTGAGATTCATCCATATTATTGTATGTTTCAGTAGTCCATTCCTATTATTATTATTGAGTATTCCATTGTATGGATGTGCCACAATTTATTTATTCATCAGTCTATGAAAATCTGAATTTTAAGTTTTGAGCAATCGTGAATAATGCTGTATATTAGTCAGGATTCTCTAGAGAAACAGAACCAATTGTACATATATATGTATGTATATGTGTATATACATGTGTATATATATATATGTATATATATATACACACAGCTTCTATGAAAAATTATATCATATATATTTTTCAGTGGGCTGGTGTAGCACATCCAAATGAGAAATATGTTTCCTCCTGTCTTTCTCTGGGTTTTCTGGAGGAGCAAAACCAGTGAAGCATATATATAAATATATAGAGATTTACTTCATGGAAATGGCTCACACAATTGTGGGCAAGTCCCAAATCTGTGGGTCAGGAGATAGGCTGAACGCTTCTGCTGGCTCACGGGGTGGTGGTTGTTGTTATGTTGTTAGGTGACATTGAGTCAGTTCCGACTCATAGAGACCCTAGGTACAACAGAATGAAACACTGCCTGGTCCTGTGCCATGCTCTCAATCATTGTTATGCTTAAGCCCATTGTTGCATCCACTGTGTCAATCTATCTCATTGAGAGTCTTCCTCTTTTTCTCTGACCCTCTACTTTACCAAGCATGATGTCCCTCTCCAGGGACTGATCCCTCCTAATAACATGTCCGAAGTGTGTGAAACGTAGTCTTGCCATCCTTGCTTCTAAGAAGCATTTTGGTTGTATTTCTTACGAGACAAATTTGTTCATTCTTTTGGCAGTCCATAGTATATTCAATATTCTTTGCCAACACCACGATTCAAAGGCACTAATTCTTGTCCAGTCTTCCTTATGCAGCTTTTGCATGCATATGATATGATTGAAAATACCGTTACTTGGGTCAGGCACACCTTAGCCTTCAAGGTGATATCTTTGCTTTTCAACACTTTAAAGAGGTCTTTTGCAGCAGATTTGCCCAATGCAATGATTTATCATGATGTTGCTTATTGGTCCAGTTGTGAGGATTTTTGTTTTCCTTATGTTGAGGTGTAATCCATACTGAAGGCTGTGGCCTTTAATCTTCATCAGTAAGTGTTTCAAGTCCTTTTCACTTTCAGCAAGCAAGGTTATGTCATCTGCATATCCAAGGTTGTTAACGAGTCTTCCTCCGATCCTGGTGCTACATTTTTCTTCATATAGTCCATCTTCTCAGATTATTTGCTCAGCATGCAGGCTGAATAAGTATGGTAAAATGTTACAACCCTGACGCACACCTTTCCTGACTTTAAACCATGCAGTATCCCCTTGTTCTGTTCAAATGACTGTCTCTTGATCTATGTATAGGTTCCTCATGAGTACAATTAAGTGTTCTGGAATTTCCGTTCTTCACTGTGGGAGCTGCTAAATCCAAATTCTTCAGATTAGGGAGCAGGCTGAGGACTTCTGCAGGCTTACATCCTAAGAACCGGAGGTTAGGAAACAAGAAGAGTGCAGGGCCAAGAGAGAGAGCAAGTTTTGCCAGAATATCCATTTATATACTGGAGGCAGCCCACACCCCCAAGACGTTCCCTTGTCAATTGATTGGCTGCTCACATCAGATCACACAATGGAAAGTGATCACATAGTGTTTACCCAATCACCGAGAATCATAGCCTAGCCAAGTTGACACATAACATTAATCATTAAACCTCCAAAATCTAAAAAGACCCACTAGGCATTGTGCCCCTTTTTGGGTTGTAGCAGGGTCCAGATACAACAACTTATCCTTTACCTCAGAAGGGATACCTCACTGTACCCCACACCATGGCACCGCTAGAAATTTCACTGAGGTGGGATGTCTCTGAAATTTGTCAGATTTATTTCCCATGCTCTAACATGAAAATGTCTTATCAATAAATCTACAGTTGCTGCTACTTCTTGCTCACTAGGTCCAATTAACATGGTGCCATCAATGTAATGCACCAGTGTATGTCATGTGGAAATGAAAGGCAATCAATGTCCCTGTGGACTGAATTATGACATAGGTCTGGAGAGTTGATATACTATGAGGTAAAACAATGAAGGTGTATTGCTGACCTTGCCAGTTGAAAACTGCTTCCGGTAATCTTTACTAACAGATATTGAGAAAAAAAGCATTTGCCAGATCAATAGCTGCAGACTTAAGCAATTAAATTACATCTGGACAGCAGCTTTATTTGAAGTCATCACGTGATTAGATTTATGATAATCCACTATCATTCTCCATGATGCATCCATTTTTCTGCACAAGCCAAATAGGTGAATTGAAGGGGATGTGGTGGGAATCACCACCCTGCATCCTTCAAGCCTTTGATGGTAGTATTTATCACGAATCCTCCAGGAATGTAATATTGCTTTTGAGTTACTATTTTTCTAGGTAGAGGCAGTTATATTGACTTCCACTTGACCTTTCCTACCATAATAGCCCCCACTTCACAGGTCAGGAAACCGATATGGGGATTTCTGCCAATTGTTGAGTATATTTGTTCCAATTATTCATTCCGGAACTGGGGAAATAACCAAGGATAGGTTCAGAAACCCACTTGAACCACTGTGACACGGACCTGAGCTAAGACTCCACTAATAACCTGACCTCCATTAGCCTCTACTCTGACTAGTAAACTACAGGGACATTTTAGGTCTCCCAGAATTAGTGTCCATTCAGAGCAAGTGTCTAGTAATCCTCAAAAAGTCTGATTCTTTCCTTTTCTCCAGTGCAGTCACTCTGGTAAAAGGCCCTCTGTCCCTTTGGAGAAGGTTGAGAGAAATTACCAATGTAAATATTTGGCAGTGTGGTAGAGTCCTTCCTCAAGGGGGTCCAATGTCCTCTTCATTCAAAGGGTTCTGGGCCTGTAAACTGGCTGAAGTCTGGGAACTGATTGTGGGACTATATCTCTCTGCTTTGGTGATTCAATTTTAGAATTCTATTCACTCAACCGGAGCCCTGGTGGCTCAGTAGTTAAGAGTCACAGCTGCAAACCAAAAGGACGGCAGTTCAAATCCACCAGCTGCTCATTGGAAACCCTACAGGGCAGTTCTACTCTGTCCTATAGGGTTGCTCTGAGTCAGAATCAACTCAATAGCAACAGGTTTGGTTTGGTTTGGTTATTCACTTGACCTAGAATGCTTCCCTTTATATAGGTTAAGAATTTAGTGAGCTGTGTTTCTCTTATACTGACACCATGAGCAACCACCCAACACCGTAAGTTTCTGCAAATTTCTGATGACTGCTTTGACTCTATTGTCCATTTCAGTAACCACAACCATGTTGCCTTCGGTGATGAAGTGCTGCACTTGGCCCTTGCCATCCAGGGATCCAATTATCTCCACTGCATTTAAGGATCAGTGACAGTAGTCCCCACTGAAATTTCTGACCAACAGAGAAGGGTGACCACAGAGGTCTTCAAGGATGTTGGGGCTCTCCTTCCAAATTTATTTCTTACAGTTGTTCTGAACAATCCGTAGCATTCCTTCTGGTCACACCTGAAGTAGCAGGTGGGTCTTACATGATAAATCTATTCTAACACTCCAATTGCCCTAAGCCTTTGGATACCTTCCTCTACTGCATACCAAGGCATTTCTGGCATTTCAACTTCATTTAGTGTAGGATACCTTTTTATCAATATTTCATTCAACAAATCAAACACACAGAGCGCTTTCTAACCCTTCAAGCCACAATGCTGAATCCAGAACCTCTGCTTAGTGGGCCCATATCAATAAATTTGGCCTGATATGACTTTATCTTCTTTCCACCATTATCCTGTACTCTTAATATTCATTCCCACATGTATTTCCCAGATTTCTGTCTAGATTGGAAAAACAATGTAATTCTTTTGTAGTATAGTGTACCACCTCATGGATCACACACAGTGCCTGCTGGGAATTAAGTCTAGTTATAGGTCCAAAAGCAGAGAGTTAGTGGGGATAGATCTTGAAGAGAATCAGCCATGTCTTTCAAGGCAGTTACCTAAGTGGAGGACATTACAGGTTCCTCAGGCACATCAGAGATAACCTCCTCAGATGGAGTGAAAGGGCTGCTTCTTCTGGAAAAGAGATTTAACAGAATTTAGGGGTTCAATGTACCCAGCTTCATTACGATCATCCCATATGTCCCCATTCCAATTTACAGGATTCCATTCCTTCTCAATCAATGTCCTCCGTTTAACAGCAGACACTCTGGTTGGTAATTCAAATTGCATGGTAATGCAGCATCTCACATAGGTTGAGGCTCTGAGTTTGATTTTCAGAATTCTCAACTCTACAGCTGCTGGAGATAAAGGTTTCTTTTAAAGAAGACAGGAACTTTCAGGTCATTTATGTAGCACTTGAGCTGGGAATTTAAAGTCCTAAATTCTTCCTTTTCTTCCCTCATTTTCTCCAGTATCATCAGAAGTGACCAGCCAATCTCAATAATACTACTTGGTTTGGCAAAAATGTTCTAAGATATTAAATACATGGTCACCCAGAACCTGATCTTTGATTATCATTTGATTAGGAGTATCCAGTGGTGATATTTTGCATGTTTCTATGTTTATATACCATAATGGAGTATCAGTGCCCTCTTTACCATTGGAAATAGGGTTATTAGTGACTTTGAATGCGATCAAATTAGAGAAATAATTCCTGAAATCCCAGAACCACTTCAGAAAACTCATGCTTAAGATTCTTTTATTCTAGAACTACTCTTTGTACCAAATCTGTATCAGTTAAGATTTTCCAAGAAAAACAGAATCAATAGGAGTTATAAATTATAGATATAGATCAAATTAGTTATTTCAAGGAACTGGCTTACATGACCATGGGTACTGGCAAGTCTGAAATTCATAGAGTAGGGCAGCAGGCTGGAAATTCAGGCAGAGATTGATACTTCAGTCTTGAGATAGAATTTCCTCTTCAGGAAATGACAGTTTTTGCTCTTAAATCATCAGTTGATTAGATGAGATCTACCACATTATCCAGGGTAATCTTCTTTACTTAAAGTCACCTGATTATAGCTGTTAACCACATCTACAAGATACTTTCAGAGCAACAACCTGATTAGTGTTTGATTAAATATTTGGGTACTATAGTCTAACCAGAGCCCTGCACAGTGGTTAAGACCTTGGCTGCTAATGAAAGGTCAGCAGTTTAAATCCACCAGCCGCTCCTTGGAAATCCTATGCAGCAATTCTACTCTGTCCTATAGAGTCACTATGAGTCGGAATCGACTTGACGGCAATGGGTTTGGTTTTGTATAGTCTAATCAAACTGACACATAAAACTAACCATCACAAACTGTTGTAAACATTCATGAACTGCCATTTACGTGGATATATGCTTTCATTTCTTGTGGGTAGTACTTAGGAGAGTATTGCTGGGTCCTATGCTAAGAAATTGCCAAACTGCTTTGCACAGTAGCTGATTTATTTTGAACTGACACCAACAACATATGAGAGTTCCAGTTGCCCCACATCCTTGTCAGCACTTAGTATTTTCATTGCTTTAAACATTGTAATATATGTAATAACAGTGTCTCATTTTTGTTTTAATTTGCATGTTTCTAATGACTAATGAGGCTGAACATTTTTCATGTACTTATTGCTATCTTTATCTTTTCTTTCATAATATATCTGTTCAAATATTTTGCCCATTTTTATATTGGATGGTTTCCTTATTATTGAGTTGTGAGAATTCTTTATAAACTCTAGATGCCAGTATTATACATATTTATCAAATATGTAGTTTTTAAAATATAGCTTGTCTTTTCATTTTATTAACAGTGTCTTTCAAAAAGCAAAATTTTTTAATTTTGAAGAATTCAAATTTATCAATATTTTCTTTTTTGGTTCATGCTTTTTTGTGTTCTAAGAATGCTCTGCCCAATCCAAAATTGCAAAGATTATCACCTTTGTTTTCTGGTTTCATTACTGCATCAGAAAACAGACTTTATATGATTTCAATTTTTTTTAAATTTGTTGAGATTTGTTTCATGGCCCAGAATATGGTTTCTCTTGGAAAGAATGCATATTCTGCTGTTGTAGGTGGAGCGTTTTATAATTTTCAATTAGGTCACATTGGTTGATAGTGTTTTTCAAATGTTGTATATTCTTACCGTTTTTTTTATCTACTTGCTCTATTGATTACTGAAGCAGGAGTGTTGAATTCTCCAAGAACAATTGTATATTTTTCTGTTCAAGACTATCAGCTTTTGCTTCATGTATTTGAAGTTCTTTTATTAGCACTGTATGCAGAAGAAAAGAAAAGAAAACAAACAAACAAACAAAAATAACAGGGTTTTACAAAGTTCTCACTATAAACCTAAGGAAAGGTTAGGACATTTTCCTGGCACTGACTTCTAGGAGGAACTTATCATATTAGCTGTAAATGAGGGTGATTAGGTAACTAAAAATAAAAACTCTAAACCTCATAGGACTTTTACAAAACTATAGTGATATTCTTTATAATGATAGTTTTATAGGCATTTATGAAAAAATCCCGGGCATTTTAAAGTATATTATTAAATTCTTTTGCAAAAAGGCCATTCCAATTTAAATGACTACCAACAATTGATGAGCTTGCTGATTTCACCACGTTGTTTTTATCAATTTGTTATCGCATATTCATTTTTCGTAATATAATGAGAATAAACTATTATTAATACTTTATTTTTATTATCATATTAACCACTTTTTCATGTTCATTGGCCATTGGTATTTCTTTTCTAATCAGTCTGTTTATGTCCTTTACTATTTTTCCATTGTTATAAACAATATAGGATTTTTTTAATTGACTTCAGAAACTCTCTAAAATGTTAAATTTATTACCCATTTTTATCTGTTGAAATGAGTGTAGTTTTCACGTTACTTGTTTGTCTTTTAGTTCTTTTTTTAGTTATCAAAAAAAAAAAACCAAACCTAATCTCATTCCCATTGAGTTGATTCTAACTCACAGTGACCCTATAGGGTAGAGTAGAACTTCCCCACTGGGTTTCCAAGGAGCGACTGGTGGATTCGAACTGCCGACCTTTTGGTTAGCCACCAGGGCTCCTTTTTAAAATTCAGAACTATAAAAAACATTTTTATATGGTTAAATGTATTTTATGTTCTCATTCTGATCTTCTTTGATAAAGATATTTCACTTTTAACTATATATTCCAAATAAACAATTAAAGAATAAACCATAGTTATGTATATAAAGAAACCCTAGTGGCACAGCAGTCAAGGGCTATGGCTGCTAACAAAAAGGTCAGTAGTTTGAATCCACCAGCCGCTCCTTAGAAACCCCTATGGGGCAGTTCTACTCTGTCCTATAGGCTCACTATGAGTCAGAATTGGCTCATTGGCAATGGGTTTTGGTTTTTTACGTACAGGAAGGTGTCCTTGAGTAGTATAAATAGTTAATGTGCACAGCTGCTAATCAAAAGTTTGGAAGTTTGAGTCCACCCAAAAGCAATTTTTCATATGCGTAAGTTATGATAACAATGATGTTTATTTCACTGAAAACAAATGCCTCTTATAGGATAATAGTTAAATGAAATATTCATCTAGTGTTTAGAATGGAATATTAAGCAGCTTTTGAAAGTATATTTGAAAAAAAATTGGGGTGGTTGAGGGGGAAATACTAAATAGGCAATAGATAAGTGGCATCTTGGGTGAAGGGTGAGACAGTACACAATACAGGGGAAACCAGCACAACTTGTACTAGGAAAGGAAGCTCCATAGACACATCCAAACTCCCTGAGGGACTGAATTGCTGGCAGGGGGTGTGGGGACCATGGTCTCAGGGAACATCTAGCTCAATTGGCATAACATAGTTTATAAAGACAATGTTCTACATTCTACCTTGGTGAGTAGCATCTGGGGTCTTAAAAGCCTGTGAGCAGCCATCTAAGATACTCCACTGGTCTCATTCCTTCGGGAGCAAGGGAGAATGAAGAGAACAGGATACAAGGGAAAGATTAGTCCGAAGGACTAATGGACCACAGCTACCAAGGCCTCCACCAGACTGAATCCAGTACAGGTAGATGGTGCCCGGCTACCACCACTGACTTCTCTGACCAGGATCACAACAGAGGGTTCTGGACAGACCTAGAGAAGGACGTAGAACAAAATTCTAATTCACAAAAAAAAAAGACCAGATTTACTGGCCTAAAGGAGACTGGAGAAGCCCCGAGAGTATAGCCCCCAGACACCCTTTTAGCTCCGTGGTGAAGTCATTTCCGAGGTTCACCGTTCAGCCGGGGAGTGGACAGCCCCATAAAACCAAATGGGACTAATGAGGCACAGCAGTCCAGGGACAAGGGCGAGAAGGCAGAAGGGGACAGGAAAACAAGTGACAGGGAACCCAAGGTTGAGTGAGGATAGTGTTGATGTGTTGTGAGATTGTTAACCCTTGTCATAGGGCAACATGTGTACCAGCTGTTAAATGAGAAACTATTTTGTTCTGTAAGCCTTCATCTAAAGTGAGAATAGCAGCACAATTGGAAGAGCATAGTCGATGTCACTGAACTGTGCATGTAGAAATTTTTGAAATGGTGTATCTTTGGCTATGTATATTTTCAGGGAAAAAAAAAAGGTTGAGAAGGGAGAGGGTTGACATGTTGTGGGGTTGTTAACCAATGTCATAAAACAACATGTGTACTTCTGTTTCATGAGAAACCATTTGTTCTGTAAGCCTTCACCTGAAGTACAATTAAAAAAAAACAAAATGGGAAATGTTCATACTATGTTATGTAGAAAAGCATAATTCAAGCTGCCTAAGTCTAGATCTGTAAAAAAGAAATTATGTAAGTATATTTATGTAAATACAATCAGATAAAAATCTGGAAAGAAATATATCAAAATGGTAATTGGTTTTCCAAGGTCATAAGGTTGTAAGTACTTTATTTTGCTTCATGCTCTCTGAATTCTTCATAAAGAGTAAATATTACTTTAAATATGGAAAGTAGGCTATGAAATAAAAGCCCAAGTCATAATGCTAAATATAATTCAGTGAGATTACTTCTACTTGGTGATCAACAAGTAATTTTTAAATCAACTAAATTTTACTAAGCATTGTGGTACACAAAATAATGACCACCAAATATGCCCTAAGCCCTGGAATCTATGAATATATTAATTTTCATGGCAAAAAGAACTTTGTAGATAGAATTGAGTTATGGAGTTTGAAATAGGGTCACTATCCCAGATAATGTGAGTTGGCCCAAAGTAATCACATGGGTCCTGAAAAGTAGAAGAGAAAGGTAGAAGAGTCAATCAGAGAGATGTGACTATGGAGAAAGAGGAGGGAGAGACTTACAGCTGAGTAGGACTCAACAAGCTTTTGCAGAGTTTGTAGACAGCCCCAAGTCAAGAATTGTAGGAATAGTCCTCAGGTGACAGCAAGCAAGGAAACAGGGACTTCAGTCCTACAGCTACAAGGAACTAAATTCACCCAATAACATGAATGAGCAAGAAAAGCGTTTCCTTTAGTACCTTTAGTACGCAATGAAGCTCTGCTGACACCTTGATTTTAGTCAGGTTCCCTGGGTGCACAAACAGTTTGTACTTGTCTACTAACCTAAAGGCTGGCGGTTTGAACCACCCAGTGGCATCATGGAAGAAAGGTCTGCTGGACTGCTTCTATAAAGATTGCAACTAAGAAAACCCTATGGAGCTCAGTTCTACTCTCCAACACATGAGGCTGCCATGAGTCAAAATCAACTCAATGGCAACAGATTTGGTTTTAAACCAATGCCAGACTTCTGACCTACAGAACCACAGTGAAACTTGTGAGGGTGACAGGGCTGCCTTGTTTTCCTGGGTTATGCAAGTTTTCTGCCTTTGACAGAATCCAGTCTTACCACTTTTCTACTACTATTAGTGGAAAATATTTGAGTTTTCCTTCTCCGTTAGGTTTCCATCTTACATAGGTTTTACTGCATAAGGTAATAAATTGGTGATATTTTCAGGTACTAACTCTGTGGCAGGGCTTTGAACCAGTTCAAACTGTTTCAGTCGTGGCTGATAACTTCAAATTGGAACAGATCTCAATTTTTACAATTTGGATTTTTACTATTTGGATGAAGCAGAATGGGAAAAACTACAAGTTGAAATCCTGAAATGGGAGACTCCTAAGAGGTTTAGTAAGCCTGATGCATGATATTGAATTATTGGCAGGACTGCGATGAGTGACACACAGTCAAAGCAGCACAGCCGGCTGCCATCTTTGAGCAGGGCACCATTGTTTCCGAGTCTTCTCAAAATCTGATGGGCAAGAGATTTAGTTGCTATGCAACGTACATGCTGCCTTTGTTTTCTAAGAGGGAGATTAGGTTTCTAGCAGGGCTTCAACCCGTAATTTTTCCCATTCCAGTTATTGTTTCTATTCACACAAATTTTAAAAATTTGGGTCTGTTCCATTTTCACTTCCTTGGCCATGACTGAACCAGGAAGAAACAGTTCAAAGTCCTGGTTTGTGGTAATTTGTTAAAGCAGCACTAATGTAAGTATCTACTAAATGGCAGGTGAGAATTCAGAAAAATGTGTCCAGGTCCAAGTCCTCAAAAACAAAACAAAAACAAAAACATAAATACATAATGATATGTGGTAGGCTAATTATGTATGCAAAGTTTTATGAAAACATAGATGAAAAGTAATTCTGCCTAGGGAGTTCATACAAGGCTTCAGAGAAGATTTGATATCTGCGTGTCACAGTCACTGCCAAACCCCAAGAATTATACTTCATATTTAAAACATGCACAATAATGTTTGTTGATCTGTAGACTAATATGTCATCTAACTTCAAGGCCATGATAAGTGGACTTCTGCCAATGCTACAAATCCTAGAGACCTTCTCTGAGCTACAGGTTCCAAAGATGCTTCCAACTGAATAGTCCTTGATTCTAAGCTCATGTTGCAATAACACCAAATAGATAAGGCTCCACCTGGCCAGAGTAAGTCATTTTCCCCATGCTCTATTTGGAACAGAGCTTTTAAAAACAGCAACTGAAATTTATTTTGAACAGCATCATGAAAGAAAAGCCTGCAATATGCTTCTATAAAGATTACAGTCAAGAAAACCCTATGGAGCTCAGCTCTACTCTGTTACACGTGGTATTGCCATGAGTCTGAATTGACTCGACAATGGATTTTTTTGTTTTTGTTTTTTATTTTTGGTAGTGTAAACCCATAGAGAGCTAAATGAGAAGCAAGTAGTGCCACTTGCATCTCACAAGACTACCAGAGGAAGATCTGAGACCAGAACTCATGATTGACAGTCTTGTTGGCCGGTGGCCATCAATCATTCCAGGCAATGTTCTTTTCCTCACTGTATTATAACACAATAATTTTTTAAGAGTTGACCCTAAATTTTTAACAGCTATTATCAGAATTCATGAAGCAAATATATGTATTGCCCAGTACCAAAGGCAGATTATTCAATAAGCAAGGTAAATTGTGCTTACTTACTAATCTGTAGTAAACAATCTCACGTGGGTTTCATTTTGATGTGGTGTGGTAAAACCTATGTGAAGTTGTTCACTACAGATTAGTAAGCAAGCACAAGTAAGCTCAATGAGGATGTGAATATGATGGCTCTGGTCTAAATAGTTTCTAGCTTGTACCAAAATCTTCTCAGTGATTTCTGTTCATATCAATGTTGAGTATCTAATCTGTGCCTAGTTATTCAAGGCAATTGGAGATACAAAGATGAATAAAATAATATCCCGCTCTCAAAGAGTTCACAAGCATGACAGACATAAACCAAACCAAAAGAAAACCCATTGCTGTCAAGTCAATTCCAACTCATAGTGACCCTATAGGGCAGAGAAGGACTGCCCCAAAGGATTTCCAAGAAGCGGCTGGTGGATTCGAACTGCCGACCTTTTGGTTAGCAGCCATAGTTCTAAACCACTGTGCCACCAGGGTCCCTATGAGTAGGAATTGACTTGACAGCAAGGGGATGAGAGACATACAGGTGTAAAAATAGACTCTCAAGATCACCAGTATAATTCTTGCACTCACCAAAATAATTCTAGAAGAGGTGTGAGGTTACAACATAGCTCTAGAAGAGGTGTGAGGTTACAACATAATTCTAGAAGAGGTGTGAGGTTACAACATAGTTCTCCACAAATATTCACTTATAAGGAAAAGTAAAAACAAAGTACTCTTTCTCTCTATGATTAGTTCACGTTTAACTCAAGATAAAAATACAATTAGCAAATTGGTAAATTCACGTTTTTAAGTAATCTATTCTTTTAAAAGTATATATTTTCTGTGAGATTTGTTTTAAAATTCATTGACTTCTGAGTCCCTGTGTGGCTCAAATGGTTAAGCACTCAACTGCTAGCCAAAAGGTTGGTGGTTTGACCCCACCCAGAGGTCCCTTGAAAGACAGGCCTGGCAGTTCTACTCATCATACATGGGGTGCCATAAGTTGGAATTGGACAGCAACTAACAACAATCTTTTCATCATTATAAAATTCACTGAATTTAAATTTGACATAATTTGTACTGATACTTTCTAGATTGTCAGTATGATGATTTTGGTCATTGTACCCTTTTTTTTTTTTTTTTTTAACCAAGCAAGAATTTTAAAGTCCTTTTTATGACTTCCTAAATAAAATTTTATTTCATTTCTTAAAAAATGTTTGTATGTGGTATTTATCCTTAACTGAAAAAAAAAAAAAAGCACCGGTTGTATATTCTGTACCACATCCTTGATTGAAATGCACCTCTTTATCTTATAGTTTTTATAATATAGTAAAAGTATTCACAAAACAGGGTGAAATATGACTTTCTACAAATCTCAGTTTTGCCCGATACAAATTTAGCCACAACCAGACCGTAACCCAACTCTCTTATGCCCAATTAAAAGTCACAAGGCAAACTTATTGGCCTAATTCAATCAAATATCCATACGTGCTGTAGTTAGCCATATCCTCAGTGGGATCAAGCAATATAGGTGCAGTTGCTAGAGACCCTGTCCTATGAAAGAAGGAACACAAGGGAGGAACTGTGGTAAACCGAACATATAACTCAAAAGACATCTACTTCATTTCCCTATGTAGAGGGTGATTAAACATTCTGGTTTTTCCAGGAGATTCCAAGTTCATGCCTAATATTCTCATGTAATTGTTTCACTCTCAAAAATAATACCCTGGTTTGAACAAATAATTATTTGATATGTTTGGGGTTTTGCTGGTACAGTGGTTAAGCGCTCTGCTGTTACCCAAAAGGTTGACTATTCAAACCCACCAGCCACTCTGTAGGAGAAAGATGTGGCAGTCTACTTTTGTAAAGATTTACAGCCTTGGAAACCCGATGGGACAACTCTACTCTGTCCTATAGGGTCACTATGAGTCAGAATCCACTCGACAGCAATGGATTTTCATTGCTGTTAGGTGTTGTCAAGTCAATTTAGGACTCATAGTGACCATACAGTGACAGAGTAGAACTGCCCCATAGGTTTTCTAGGCTGTAATCTTTATAAGAGCTTATAAGCAGGTCTTTGTCCCACGGAGCCACTGGGGAAGTTCAGACATGGTATATAATAACTTTTTTATACTAATCTTATGGTTCATGTCAGCCGTGATTAATACTTGGTGACCAGAAAATGAGACTGCTTCCATGATTTTGGTTTATCAAGTGCACAAGAAATGCTTAAACATATGGGTAGGCAGGTTAAACTTTAGGTGATCAGCCAACATATAAACCCACCTGTAAACTGAAATATCAGATAATTTATCCAGTTCATGAAAACATTTAGAACTTATCATCAGAAAGATAAAGCACCTAGATCCTACATAGCATTTATCACCTATCTGATAGATCACAAGGGGTCCTGTCAACATTCTAGGACATGTTTTCAAAGTTCTTTATTACGGCTACTCTTAAGTTTAAAACAACTTTCATTTGGAAGACAGAGACCAGTCATGATATTCAGAGAAATGAAGACTGGAAGTAAAGCTTGCCAGGGAAGGATATCTCACTTTTAGGAATAAATAGAATTTCAGCCTATTATTTACTATTCTTCCAACCCAGCCGACTCCAGTATAAATGGAAGTTTTAGCGGTAGCAATCCACATGGAATAATCAATTTTGTTAATGCGTTAAGCACCAGGGAAAGAGGAAAGAAACTAGGTATGATGACTTCTAAGTATGTATTCCTTAGAAAATTGTTTTGCAAACTTTGAAAGAGGTGCTGGCAGCCTTTTAGTGGGTGCTAAAGATAGGGTCGCTATGAGTCGGAATCAACTTGAAGGGAACGGGAAAAAAGATAAAAGTCTCCCTGAGTAAGAGAAGACTTGATGGCAACTATTGGTACTGGTAAACAGCGAAGTCTTAAGGCACACCTTTCCCAGATTCCAGGCGTTATTATTGGCAAAGACATGGGTTAAGAAGATTATGAAACCCACGGTGCGTAATGTGTCTCACTGACCACGGAAACTTACACATTCCACTCTGGTTTCATTTCCTTACTGACATGCAAAGAGCAGAGGAGAAAACCAGATATGTAAATTAGGACCAAAATGTAAACAAGGATTCAACCCTCAGTGGAATGAAAATGCTGGGAAGAAAAGAAGTTTATGAACTCCCTGTTCAGCGGAAGCAGGCTACAAAAGAGTTTAGCTGTCCTTCTCGAAAACAAAAATTAATTTGCTTTGGCCAAATTAAAATTAATTAAAATTATGCAATGTTGCCCTTGTGTTAATTTTAACGGTGAGGTTGTTGTGATTTAAGGCTACAATTAGTTCTAGTGTTTGAAAGAGAAGCTCTGTAATCGAGACAGGACATTTTAATAATCCTGGTTATAAACATTTAATACATCATCTTTCGGGACTCACAAACACATTGTAATTAACTTTTACAACTGAAATAAATCAGATTGCATTAGCATATTGCAAAGGAAAAAATCATTTGCATGATTGAAAACAGCTTCAGAAAATTATGTATGACAGGCTTCGTGCAAACATGAGCACAACTTTTACTAGGTTTCTTGTATTGGGATTATTTTTGACAAGTACAGTTTAGGATTCTTCAGCTAATTATAACTTTCTCTATATAAGGAAACATCCTGTTCTGATGAAGCAGGGATAATGATTCTGTGGTCAGTAGGACTAATGTCCAACTTTATCGTAAACTAATTGAGAAATAGACAAATAACAGTGTAATGTGTACTTCTGCTATAGCTAATCCTATGCTATGAGAAAGCAATTTGGTCGGGAGAAAATAATTTGTGTTTATGTGTTATTCATGCTTCTAGTGCTAAAATCATTAGCAGAAAGAGTGATACTGATATTGGACCCACCAAAAAAAAGATCTGTTGCCGTTGGGTCGATTCCAACTCACGGAGACCCTATAGGATAGAGAACTACCACATAGGGTTTCCAAGGAATGGCTGGTGGTTTCTAACTGCCCGCTTTTTGGTTAGCAGCTGAGCTCTTAACCACTGTGCTACCAGGACTCCATTGGACGCACCCCTTAAAAAAAAAAAAACGCTTGCAGTTGAGTCGATTCCGACTCATAGCGACCCCACAGGGCAGAGTAGAACTGCCCCATAGGGTTTCCAAGGAGTGGCTGGTGGATTGGAACTGCCGACATTTTGGTTAGCAGCCGAGCTCTTAACCTCTGCACTACCAGGGCTCCATTGGACCCACCAGTGTCCCTAATTCCAGCATTCAATGTGCTTCAAAGAACACAGAACCCTTCTTGAGTGGTTGAGCGGCATTTCATAAAATGGTAGCCCACATGTTCACTTTCCAATTGGGCAAATAAAGTCAGTTTTTTATTAAATTTTGGCTATTACTTACACCAGAGTCCCTAGATGGTGCAAACTGTTATACGCTCCACTGCTAGCCAAAGGGTTGGCTATTCAAAGCCACCTAGAGGTGCTTGGAAAATAGGCCTGGCGATCTGCTTTCAAAGGGTCACAACCTTGAAAACCCTATGGAGCCGTTCTACTTTCCACGTGTGGGTTCACCATGAGTCAGAGTTGACTTGACAGCAATTAACAACAATAACATTATTTATACCAAGGAGATTTCAGGTAAGAGGACTACCTGGATATACTCTTGACCCTTTGTCTCTGGCCAATCATATGGTCTACCATGAGCAATTACTGGTGCCTGCGGTATTGCGTGTATGGGGTAGTTGTTAAAAGCACAGAATCTATAGTCATATTTCTGGAATCCTGGGTCCACAACTTAGTAATTACGTGAAATCGGGCTCTACGCCTCAGTTTCTTCATTTGTACAATGCAGATAATAAAAGTATTTATTCGAAAGTGTTATTGTGAGGATTAATTGAGATAATGCATGCCATTTATCCTAGAATGCTATCTGAAACATAGTAAGTGCTCAATAAATGTTAATGATGATCACTGTAATTATTAGTACTGGGGGCAGCCCTTTAGGTCAATGACTAAGAGGAGAAAAAAGTTGTGTCTGGGAACTAGTGAACTCCTTTCCTGCACAGAATTCACCCAGGACTTCCCCAAATACCAGTTGGTTCCCTCTCCCTCCATTCATTTATTCAGTGAATATTGTTCATCTATATGTGCCAAGTAGCCCTGGTGGCACAGTGGTTAAGAGCTCAGCTGCTAACCAAAAGATGGGCAGTTCGAATCCACCAGCTGCTCTTTGGAAACCCTATGGGGCAGTTCTAGTCTGTCCTGTAGGGTCGCTATGAGTCAGAATCAACTCTACCGCAGCGGGTTTTGTTGCATATGTGCAAAAGGTCCCTGGGTGACATAGTTTGTGCTTGACTATTAACCTAAAGGTTGGTGGTTCAAACCCAGTAGGACAGTGGAAAGAAGGCTTGTCCATTTGCTCCGTAATGATTACAGGCAAGACAATTCTATGGAACTGTTCTACTCTGTAACACATGGGATCATCATGAGTTGCAATCGACTAGACAGCAATGGGTTTAGTTTGGTTTTATACGTGTAAAACATTATCAGAGCTGCAAGAGAGGGTACAGGTAACTTAGGCACTGAAGCTGGGCTATACAAAGCAAAATGTGGAGTAAATTAAAGTGTCACAAATCTCCCCAAGCTCTGGAATCAGAGTAGCGGCACAGCCAAGTTCAGATTCCAGATGTCCAGGTAAAGCAATTAGAGCTCCACCCCCCACCCCACCCAACCCCTAAAAAAGAAAGCTAAAACACTCCAAACAAATCCCAGGTAAAAGAGGACAAAAGCCAACATTTCTGGATCAATCTTTGGCCAAGAGCAAGGAGGCAGGGGAGGTGTGATGGCAAGGATGGTCTGAGTTTTGCATTAAGTTAGGCTCTGTACTCAGGGCAAGATCGTTCTGAAAACCGTCCATTCTCTCTGCCGAATCTGGTTAATGATTACCATCTAAGTGCCAATGACACCATTTTGGAAGGCATTGAATCCTGGGTGGAGGACGCTGAAAGACAGGTTAAAGCTGGTCATTGTGAAACCAAAGGAGACAGGAAAGGTTGAGTTTCTTTTGGGCAGTTTTGCAAAACAGGGGCTGTTGGTTTCCTTTCAAGGAAGGATTTCTATGCTGATTTCTGTTTAATCTTGATTCTAGAAATAAATGATGGATGAAATACAGGCCAATCTTGAAAGTTCTTTTTCGTTTGGGTCTTTGTTTTGCAGGAGGAAAAGGGATCCTGCATTCTGCCCCCTCTCAGAAAAGTCCTTGGACTCCTTTAATGGGAAACTTCTCATTTCTCCTGAGGCTATAGTTTATTGACTTAAAAGAGCAGTAGCTTAATTAACAGAAGAAATGAAGCCTATTGCATAATTAACTAGACATTTACCTAAAATCAATAATCTAATTGCCACACCTACAAAGGGGATAGTGTTCATTCTATTGAAAACAATTCATTTATACCTACATGTTAACAAAGTAATTGGGGGTTTGTTTAAATGACTAACCAGATCTGTAAAGTGATAATTTATTGAACAATCAATTAATCTTTTTAGTACTGCAAATATAAACAAGCTATGAAGAGCCACAAGTGTGTCTGCTTATGAAAGGTCAAATTTAGCAGACACTCAACCTAAGTTCTTTCTCAATCAGCTTTAAGATGTGTAGGCAATAAATACAACTTATTTTAATACTATCATTTTGGGCATGTTACTGTCATGGGGAGCCAATAACATGCAAAGCATTTGTACATACATAAAGTACCGATTTAGACTTGTATCTTATCTTTACAATGGATTCCTAATCTAAATTATGTTTCTTTTTTTACAGATACACATCAGCCTGTCCCAGATGGTTTTGGTAATCCCAGCTATATATATACTCCCTGGATTTTTAATCCCAGAGTGTGAAGAATTATTTTATATCAAGGCAAATGAATTATTACATTTATCCAAGAATGTGTGTCAGTGTCAGAGAAGTTCGGTTAAGGTTTAAGATTTGGTTGGATTAAGTACCCACAGTCTGTAATCAAAGTTTGTTTTAATCTTTTCACTCTGCACAACTGGGTATGAGGTTTCCCAACACTTAAGGCACTTCTTGCTGTACAACTGTTCTCAAAGCATTTCTTTTCTTAAAATATTGTCGTAGCTTAATATGAATTGTCTTGTGTCTACTCTTCAACTTTATTATCACTTAAATTTTAAAACATTTATACCAAGATACTCCAATCCACTAGAAAAATAAACATTGTAATTATGATATGAACCTGATTCTAAGTAGGAGCAACAGTTTAAATATCCATAATTTATATGAATTTAGACTCTAAAGAAACTTACAAACTTCATAAGAGGAAAGAGTATGAGTGGAGGACAAACGGAGAAGATGACACTGGAAAAATACAGTATAAGAAGCTGATTAAGTAAATTGAAAGTTCTAGGCTCTAGCTCAGATGGGCCCTTCAGGGGTCACAACTATGTTCACTAAGTACACAGGACTAACAACTATCATGATACAATTCGAGTAACAGAACAGAATGGAGTTTACTCAACAAAATAGAAACACAGTTCTGCACTGTTGTAGAAGGGGAGGTCCTCCAAGTTCCCAGTGTCAAGCTCATAGAGAAGCCAGGGACATGCCAGGTAATAATCGGAGCCATTGGCAGGTATTATGGATCGAACTGTGTCTCCCCAAGGGATATGCGGAAGCCCTAACCCCCAGCACCTGTGAATGTGGCCTTGTTTTGAAATACTGTCTTTGAAAATATTATCAGTTAACATGAGGTCATACTGGAGTAGGGTGGGTCCTAATCCAACCTGAGTGATGTCCTATAAGAGAGGAGAAGAGACAGAGGGATAGACAACTGAGGAAGGTCATGAAGATGGAGTTTGTGCCAGCTGCAAGCCAAAGAAAGCCTGGGCCTACCAGAAGCTGGAGGAGATAAGAAAGGATCTTCCCTTAGAGCCGTTGGAGGGCACGTGGCTCTGCTGATATCCTGAATTTTGACTTTGAGACAATACATTTATGTTCTTTAAAGCCACCCATTCTGTGGTGCTTTCTTAAGGCAGCCCTAGCAAACTAACACAGCAGGAGATTTGAAAATCACGCCAGAACAAATATCTGATTAGCGGCAAGACTGAAATGAGAGTTTAGAAAGATTAATGAGATGAAGCAAGACAAGGAAAAATATAATTTGTATATTGGAGGTCCAAGTATTTGTCTAGACAGGATTTTAGAAGAATGGAGCCTCTTTTCAAAGTCCATAGACCAGCCCATGAGAACTGCCATCCTGGCAGATGTTGGAATTTTTTATAAAACTCCCACCATGCCTAGAACTCTCCTTTACTTTGAGTTCTCCTCAATTTGTCAGGAAGCCCTGGTGGCACAGTGGTTAAGAGCTCAGCTGCTAACCAAAAGATCGGCAGTTAGAATCCACCAGCTTCTCTTTGGAAACCCTATGGAGCAGTTCTACTCTGTCCTATAGGGTCACTATAAGTCAAAATCGACTTGATGGCAACGTGTTTGGTTTTTTTGGTCTTAACTTGTCAGAGCTGACACATCTTTGCTGGAAACAAAACCTGCAATTTTTTTTCCTCCATGAAAGTGGACAAAAGTTACTTTTTTAACGTCAGAGGGGTTGGAGTGGGAGGGTTAAGGGAGGCAAGTGGATGCCCACCCAAGTAGACCTGATTGTTTTTTTATTATCAAAGGAGTAGTGACAATTGATACTTGATTCTGAAATAGAATTTTCACTTCACTCCACCAACTACCCCCTGATAGTTCGTTTTCTTATGGTTCACCCATGATCAATTCCTTCTGGCCTTACCTTTTCCAGGAGAATGTTGTCTTTCTGTCTTTAACCCTTTGTAGGCTTTGCTTCCTCTTCCCTGAACCTTACTTTATTTCACTGGACTCTAAGCAGCCATACACAAACATCCCAGCTAATCTTTCCAAATTAGCACAGCACCAGCCTGAGGGTCTCATTAGATGTGCAGCTGAGATTTATCAGATCTCATTTGCCTAATATGGAGCCTAACTTTGGGCACCTGGCCCTTGCAGTAGGGGGTAAGGGAGAGTAGGAATGGGTCTTTTGTCACTGCTATACAGACTCACTAATTTGCTCCGCCTAATAAAATTACAAATGAATATAGCTTTATTCGCATTGCCTTTATAGGTTATAATAACCTTGGTACCCCATAACCTCCTGCTAGCTGAATTAATCAGATCATATTAATATTTCTTCTTACTTTCTTTTAACTGGTTCTTCTCTTAATTAAAGGGGCCAAAGACGTAAACAGGGTAGGTGACTAGAAACATGGCGTCAGGTTATAAACAAGGCTCATTAAAAAGATGGATGTGCAGGCCGACTGCAAAAATTGCTTACTTCGCAAGTGTACATTTTGTAATTTCCTGACGACTAAAAGAACTAATGCCAGAGCCCACCCCCTCCCTTTTTCACATGTATAAAAGATGATAATGTTTGAATGCTGGGGTAGGAATGGCAAAACTGAGTAACCTATTCATCAACTAGAATAAGGTCTTTCACATTATAAGACTCTGTCCTTTCCCACAAGCCTCCAAACGCGAAATATATTTGAAAGTGGAGCAAAGGGGATAAAAAAAATTTTAAAAAAAGCCAAACAGGAAATGATTTTAAAAGATGAGGAACTTTTAAGAGACAACATTAAACATACTAAACCACAGTTAAATTTGAAAGAGAAAATGTGGGACTTCTTAAAAGACCAATAAATCTTTTGAACATGTATATGTTCCAGTATGCATAGAAGAGGCACGTATGTGTTTGCTTGCATAGAGAGGGCAAGGGAGGGCTTAATCTTTATGCATGTGAATGATAATTGTTTAAATGACAGTCCATCAGTATCGAGCTTACACGAAGCTATAACGACAACAGCATAGTAGAGGTGAAACAGTACAATTTAGTAAATTTAATTCAGGTGTATCTTACATTGTCATACATATTTTGCATCTGTTTATACATTGAATAGATGGTACACCTGTACATAATAAATAAATGAGCTCAGATCAATGGAATCTATAAATATGTATTATATAAAGTATATATGCCTGATACATGATTTGCATATGGCATATAATGTATTTCTGTTTATAATATATATTTTCTATTCATACACACACATTCACACACACAACATTTATATACTAATTCAGTTCTCTCTCTCATTTTTGCAACTTTTGCTCACATTTAGTTAACCAAGCAAGAAAGTTCCAGCATTTTTATCCTCACAGCAATTACCAGGAAAACCCAACTGCCTTCCCTGTCTTTCCATCTCCCCTCTCAACAAGAGAGAAAGTCTTTCTGACAGGATGATGCACAGCACGGCCAGGCAAGACCTTGCTCCTTCATGAATAAATTACAGATGAAAGTTCAACTCATCCCCTTGCATTTTATGGAGGGACCTCTTCCTAATTTACCTAAATGCTTTGAGTAGAGGGAAAGAAAATGTAAGAGGCTAAGGTGGAAAGGTTAAAATCCTGTTTAAATGGAGGGTTTTTTTCTTTTTCTTTTTTTTTTCAACACATCACAATACATGAGTGCCTACAACCAATACAGTGATTTCTTGCTCAAACATTTAAAGGCGGAACCAAAGAGAATTTTTTTTTTTTTCCTGTCTCTATTGGTTATTATATAAACCACTGTGGGTATGACCAGTGATTCTTAGTCCAAGAAATACCATCCTGGTAGGAGAAAGTAAAGAAGGGATAAATACAGGAGTGAAGCTTCTGCACAGTGGAGGTGTAACATATTATTTTTCTCAATGGAACTCAGACTCTGTGGAAATGGCATTTTTCTGAAAGCACTGCAGGATGCGCTTCAGTGAGTGACCTATTTCAGTGTGTTCTTCACCAGTGCATTTTTAGTGCCAGGCATGTATGCCATGAGCTAGGGCGTGTGGTGGAAATATTAGATTTGTCCATATAGGATCAACCAGTGGGCTAATGGTTTTAGAATCCTGCCTCTGGCAGTGGCCATTACCAGATGCTTCAGAGGCCAGGAATGAATTTACATGACCACAGCCCTTCAGATGTCCCCTGTGGAAAAATAGGAAATTGGCAAGGAGGATCATTTCACGGATGTGTTGAATCTATCATTCCTAGAAATCTTTGGCTTCGGCTCTGTGTCTGAGAAGTTCACCTGCAAATGAAGTATGAACTGTTCCCATTTGCAAATTTGCTAATTTTATAGGGAGACTCAGAGCCAGAGGTCCTTTCTTAGTCTTCTTTGCCTTTGGCTATTGAAAAGGTTGCTAAATACCATGTCCTGATAATAGTGGGGTAGACTGTGTAAACTGGTCGGGTATGACTGAAACATGAACGAGTAACAATTTTAAAAAAGGGTCAATGAAGGAAATTAAATAATTTGAATCCATTTTTTTTTTTTTTAATGGCAGTTTAATATTCAGCTGTAAATCTGCAGAGGAAAAAAAACTAAGTGAAAATAGGAGCAACTTTATTCATTTTGTGATTCTACTATTCCCTTAAAGCTTAAGTAAAATCTTCTTGGGGTTGGAAATATGTGTTTTCTTAGCATACAATTATTTGGACCTTTCATTGTACAAAGCACTAATACGAAAAACTCACACATCTAGCCTATGGCCCACAATGTAAAAATTTTATAAGAAGTCTTTTATTTTACTTAAATTTTTCAAAATTGTCACATCCGTTTCAAAAACAAATAAACCTCCAGGATAAAATGCCACTGTTTTCATGACAGTTCTGTGTGATTCTGTACTTTAAAACCATTCTAATTTAGTGTTGACTAAAAGTTCCTTCCGTATCAGGAGATCCTTACTTAACATTGTATTTTGTGCTAACGTGACTAAAGTTTCTGAGATATTTACCACAATCCACCATTAAAATTGTGATAATATGTCAATTAGCATTTGGGAACTCACTCTTCCATTTCTGCAAAAGAAAAGTAGAACATTTTCAAAGACTTCTGCAGACTAGCTGTGCATTATTTTTTGAATGTTAAAAACTCATTTTTCTCTCCTTGTCTAATCATTTTTCTGGAATAGATGGTCTCTCTTTCCCTCTCACCATTTGTCATTAGAGGAATGTAATTTCATGACCCCTTTCTTCTATTTGCAACTTCCTTTAAACAAAAAGACACAATAAATAAATAGGCTATAAGGCCGTCTCTTCCTCCCACCCCACCGCCTTCCACTGAATCTCTTCAGCAGCCAGAACCACTTTAGTCCTTCAAATATTGTCCTGAATTAGTATCTACACTGATGCTGTGAGGCTAGAGTGCATGATAATAATAAATACCAAATGGGGTCCCAACTGCAATCTGTGTATTGATATATATTTTTCCTAGTACTTTTGGCAAACCTATCTTGCTGACTATACTGATGAAGGTTGCAAGTAATTGTGTACGCGTTTCGGTGAAAGATAAATGGCCTTCTTCCCAAGGACGCTTGGCCAGGCCTTAATCCTGAGAGTGAGTGTGTGTGTGTGTGTGTGTGTGTGTGTGTGTGTGTGTGTAACTGTTTTTTGAAGGCCTGACAAGGCATCTTGATCATTTCCTCATTTTGAGGCCGACCCACAGCCTCGCACACGGCCCCCCTCTCTGAAACGTTATTATTCTGTCGTGAGGCCTTCTTCGGCCAGGATGTTACTTCATTTCCACCTTTTGTCTCAGCCTGAATGTGAATGATGCTCTTTCAGCAATATACAGCCGCTTAAACTCCCTGCTGCTGCCTTACATAAATATACAACACCCGTCTCGCCCTATAACTCACTTCAGGCCTGGAAAAATAGTGACTTCCTTTATTGGTCAGATTCTCTTGCAATTCCCAACAGCTGTATGTTCTCACCTCTGAGGATCCTTATCTTCAAGTTTCCATTTGTCTCAGCACTATTCCAGGGGATTGCCAATAAAAATGATTCCCATTTTTTATAACCCCTGAGAACACAGGAGCCAGCTTTCCAGAGAAACCTATTTCCCCCCCACAAATAAACAAACAAACAAAACCTCCATACAACGTACCAAATGGGGATATTTTGTCTTCAGGAGACACTACCTTAAAATGGAGTGCATAGGAGTCAGTAAAACGTGAAGCATGGTCTCTGAACACATTCATTATATTCAAGAAAAGCTCTATTTTCATTTAAGAGAGTAAATGCAGAGATACAGCCTGTAATCATTAAAATAACCCATCTTCATTGGTGTATTTAACATGCATATATGTAAAAGACTATGTCTAAAAAGGAATACCACATGCACTTTACGTTAGTTGCATTATCTTTGTTGATAATTGAATTAGTTCCCTGTGCCTCTCAATTCAGGATGATTTTAAAATACGGATTGGTTCTACTAAATTTACTCATTAAAGAAGATCATATAAAACAAACAAAAAAAAACAACAACAAAAAAAACCCTTGCTGTTGAGTCGACTCCGACTCACAGCAACCCTGTAGGACAGAGTAGAAATGCCCCCATCAGCATTCCAAGGCTGTAATCTTTATGGAAGCTGACTGACGCATCTTTCTCCCACAGAGCGCCTGGTGGGGTCCAACCGCCGACACATTGGTTAGCTGTTGAGTGCTTAACCATTGCACCACCAGAGCTTCTTGGAGATAATATGAAAAAGAAAAAATAGTGCTTTTGAAAATTGAAATTGCTATACATCTGTAAGGTAATATAATGAATAGAAAAGGTACTTTATTTATAGATACAAGTTAGACATGGCCTGAAGCTCAGGTTCTGTTGCCTACCGATGTAGACAACTCGCTACACATATCTGGGCCTCGGCTGCCATATCTGTCAAATGGGGACTAAATACCTCCCTCTCACGATGTTGTGAGAATTAAAACAGAACACATACATGAAAGTGTAACCTCCAAAGTGCTTTAGGAGTGTAAGATCCCTATTTACTTTTTATCCTCCACAATCAAGTTGTGGTTACTATAGAAAAACATCACCCTTTGCCATGGAGTCAGTTCTGACTCATGGCAACTCCATGTGTAACAGAATAGAACTGCTGCGCAGGGTTTTCTTTGAGTCTCTGGGTGGCTCAAATGGTTAAGCGCTGGACTACTAACCAAAAGGTTGGCTGGATCAAACTCACCCAGAGATGTCTCAGAAGTAAGGCCTGGCGATCTGCTTCCGAAAGGTCACAGCCTTGAAAACCCCATAGAGTGCAGTTTGACTCTGAAACACATGGGGTCACTGTCAGTTGGAATCTACTTGATGGTAACTAACAACATCAACAATCTTTATGGAACCAGATAAGCGGGCCTGTCTTCTGCAGAGCTGCTGGGTGGGTTCGAACTGCCAACCTTTAGGTTAGTAGCGGAGGACAAATTGTTGTCACCAGCCAGGGAGTTCATAGTTACTATAGACAGCTTTTAAATAAAAATATTTGGGAGAAGCTGGAGCAAGAGATGAAGCAAGTGAGTGCCGAGAGCATATGCGTTTGTGCTACAAGATCAGGTATTGAATGGAAGAGTAAGAGTATTAAATACTAATGTGTCAAAGCTATACTTAAAAAAAAAAAAAGATGTAAATCCAAGGAACAGGTAATGTGCCAGTTAAGTCCCTGATACCCCCTCTTTTATGATCTTGGAGCTCTCTACAGGGGAAAGGCAGAGACTGTTGACATGCAGCCTGTGTTAACTGAAGGGCTTGTTTGTGAGCTTCGTGCCCTATGAAAACTGACGATTGTTACCCTCATATGCAAAACTGGGAGTTGTTTTCCTTTTCTGCTTCCTTTTTTTCAACATCACCCCAAAGCATGTATGATTATTTGAAAAAGTCACCTGGCTGTGTTCGGCAGATTAAACCTGCCCCCAAAGACAGCTCCTAAAAAACTCAAATTACCCTTGCAGCAACGTCCTCAAAATGTATAATTTCTTCCTACTTTCTTTCCTTGGACTTATGTGCAGAGATAGCTTTTTATAAATTCTCCTCTACCCTCTTAAATCGGACTGAAATCTCCAAAAATGTCCCTCTGAACGGGAGACAATGTAATCTTATAGCCAACATCATTGAAGACAGCACAGTGTCTTCTATTGCCCATTTCCTCAAAGAGCTGTGGATAGAACTTAACATTTTCTTGGGGTCAAATGGTCTCCTTGTCAGTGGGGAAATTTTTCTGCTCTAAATGAAACGCTACAAAATACATTCTCTCCCCAAAACTCTCTGGACTTGGAGGAGTTTTATTTATCTGACTGTTCTGAGTACTGTAAAACACGTTGTTTCACATTGTACAATAAGCTCTTTTTTAAAGCGTGCCCCGAGTATTTGCAATTGTTATCAAGCCCAGATGTATTCTAGTGTCAGTGTGAAGCTCTGCTAGTTGTCTCAGATATATAGAACGTAATTAGCTCAAAGGCCTCTGTGCTAAGTTTGTAGTGGAGGCACGGACAGTTAATAACCATTTGCTCTCCTTTCCACTCCCCCTCCCCAAAACTAATAAGAATAATGGTGCAAAGGTTAAAATCTATTGTTTGTGACTGTGGGACAGAAAATGATACTCGTAAAGAGTATGCTTCTTAGCTCAAGTAGATACATGAGATTAAATGAGCAGCTCTCGTCCAGAGGTGAGATGAGAAGGCAGAGAGGGTCAGGAGCTGGTTGAAAGGACACGGGAAATCCGGGGTGGAAAGGAAGAGTGTGCTGTCACAGTATAGGGAGAGCAAGTAGGGTAACAAAACAATGTATGTATAAATTTTTGTACGAGAGGCTAACTTGAATTGTAAACTTTCACTTAAAGCACAACAATAAAAAAAAGTGTGTATCAAAAAAAAAAAATCTATTGTTTGTGATGCTAAAGCTGTTTCGAGTAGAGCAAATACATGTTTGGATGGAGATTTTGAATGAGAGGGTGTCAGCAACAAAAGTTAGCTGAGGAGAAAGGGCAAGATGAACAAAACCTAGGACCAGGAGTAGAAAGGTTTAGAGGGCCTCAAAGAGAAAACGTGATCCTCAGAGAGTTTTAGAATTGCAGGCTTAAAATACAAAATTGTGCTTCTTCTCCTCCATCTCATTTCCCCCTCTAGACCTTTAACTTTCGAAACGGGTCTGAGAAGAAACATTTACATTTTCTTCCCAATGTTTCCCAACCAGTGTCCCACCCTGTGGCACGTTCCAGAGAAAAGTACTCAAGTGGCATGCAAAAATTAACGTGATAGGATGGAACCAAGGAGAGACATGGGCTAAACTGACTCGCTTCCTCATGAAAACTGGTACGCGTACTTATATTCAGAAAAAAAGGTAGCACCCAAACAAAAATAGGTGGGTCATTTGCCCTATGAGTACACGTTGGTGAAGGCAACATAATTCCTCCCTGACCCTTGCAGGAAATCCGTTTATGCCCTGGAGCATGAAATTTGACTGTAATTATTTTAGCTTGCTCGCCTACATATGTTATTGATGATCTTTCCTAAAAATCACCAGCCTTTTAGAAGTCCTGCCGCACTACTTGACTCAATGACCTGTAAGTTGTACATAATAGAAAATAAACCATGCAGGGTTTCTCTATTGATCGGTCCTCAGAAAATCACTCTTCCTAGAGAGTGAAGCACAATGTTATACCCCAGTGGTTTATAAAACAAGATTATCTTTACAAATATCTCAGCATCTATAAAAGGTGCAAAGTTCACTTGAGTTAACTAACTGCTTGGGAATTTCATGTATCATAGAAAACCCAAAGTCCAAGTACACATTTTGCTCCTAGCTTATAAACCCCAAACCAGTCATCTGCATTTATCAAAGTTTTTGAATAACTTTCCAATTCCTTGCTTTGCCTACCTGACAAATAAATGAATAAACATCCTAGATACGTACAAAAACAATCAATCAGATCAACCAGGAAATAAAACATGATGATTTCCTGGGCCCTTGGCTTCCTCAACCCAAAAATGGAGGCTGGCGGTATTTATGGGTCTGGTTGCAAAAGTAGTCATCTTTGCTAGCAGGTGTCTTAAGAAAAGTACAGACTTTTCTTCATAGGCGGAGAAAGTTCCTTTTCAGAGTGCAGGAAATGCATGCTCATGTGTGCATGATTTATGTTATTTTGCTCTGCTAATAATTTTGCCTTCCTTTCTGAGTGAGCAAACCTAATTGGAATAGAAGTAAACCTTGATCGTAACTTGAGTCTCTACCAAAAGCCTTGTTAGAACAAGCTTCCCCAGAAGTTGAAATGGTTTTGGGTACATTTCTCCCTCTTTCTCTCTATGCTCTGCCTACAAATACTTCATGTGAACCTACTACATGGTGTACACTTAGCTATGAGTCTGTGCACAAACACGAACACGGTCTCTACCCTGGTAGAGCGTCCCCGGTTGGTGTAAATTGTTGTGCTTGACTACTAACCTAACGGCTGGCGGTTCAAACCCACCCAGAGGTGCCACAAAAGAAAGGTCTGGCAATCTGCTTCCATAAAAATTACAGTTAAGTAAACTGTATGGAGCAGTTCTACTCTGTAACACATGAGGTCACTATGAATCAGAATCAGGTAGACAGCAAGAGGTTTTTGGTGTTTTGTTTTTTGTTTGTCTTACCCTGGTGGAACTCCATTTTATCAAGAGAGACAGACATTTAAAAAATGAGGAATGCAATTAATTCTTGATTGTCTTTATAATAAATATGAAGAAAGAGCAGTGAAGACTAGGCTCTAATTGAATGCCCAGAGAAAGATGGAGGCTGGGAGTGGAGGAAGTTTTCTTGAGGTGTGATGTCTGAAACGAGATTTGAAGCTCCAGTAGGAACTAAGAAATATCTCTCTTTCTCAGTAAAATGCGTTTGAGTTTTCTTGGAGGGTCTGCTTTCTTCATTCGAAGAAAAAGTCAACTTTAGCATCATTCAGGGGTAAGGTGTATATAAGAAACCCATTCCATGAGTTGCCACAGGAACCACTTCTACATCTCAGGGCACCCCTGCAACTTCTTGGGACTCCTCTGTGGTTTTCTCCTGATTTTGCTTTCTTGACCCATGACTTGGCCTTGATGAGCCATTAGGAAGACTTTCATGCGTGGGCTGTGATACTCCAAATGCACAGCGCAAACCAATTTCAACTAAAATTCAATGTCAGGGGAAAAAGTTTAGGATCTAAAGAAGTAGAAGAAAGACTTTATGAAATATCATGATATTCAGAGAAGAGGATAAAAGAGAAGCAGTAGGGAATAGAGGAAGAAGGGGGTCCCTTCTTTTCTAAAGATGGTTCCTATATTGCTAATAAAAGAAAGAAACAAGCAAATGCTTAAAGGAACGACTGCAGGTAAATTACGGAGAGAAAATCAGAGAAAGCACACCCATCTTTATATGTGAAGATTCTCTGCCTCCTTCCCTTTTCCTGTCATTCCCACCTAGTTAGATTTTTGCAAGCTCTGGCATCTCCTCTTATGAGATAATTTTCCCATGTAGCCTTAGTTCTGCAAAGTCAACATGGCTTATGAAAATCAAGTTGTATTCTGTATATTTAATACATCATCTCTAAGGATAATCATTCTGGAATCTGAACTTGTTTCTGTTATCTAGCTCTGCTTGACAATGATTTATGAACCAGAAAACAAGACAGCTTCATTTTCATAAAGCAAACAGAACCTTCTGGACCAGGAGGAGCTGTGAAACTTGTTTTGACTAGCAAACTGAAACAAACATGACATAAAAGTCAATACAACTGCACCACTGGGCTCTCCTTTTACAAAATAACTTTTTTCCCCATTCCAGAAGGATGAGTTGAAATGTTGCATTATCCAGTAGCAATTTTTTACCTTTACTAATTACCAGCCTGGTGTGATCACCAAGGATGCTGAAAAATGGAAATACACGCATGACAATCATCTTCCTAGAAATGTCAGCCTCACCCAGAAAGTGGGAATTTAAACAACAACACCAAAATGTTTTAAAGGAAATATTTTACAGTTTCTATTAAAAACCCTTTGATGTCTTTAACAGAAAGAGACGGCAACATTATTTGCCTGCTGTGGGCGTAATTTACTTACAGTAAATGCTCTTCATAACGAGACTTTGCAAAATAATTTAATGAAATACATGAACTAAACTAAACATTGCGAATACAGACTTTTGACCATATCCATACATAACATCCACATAATTATAGTCATAAACTCTGCTCATTCTTATGGTGGGGGGGCACTTTGTTAGAGCTTTAAAGAGGACAAATGATCACGATTCATACCTGAGCATGGCCACTTAAGTGGGGCAAGTCTCTTTATCTTCTCTGTGCATCTGGTTTCTCTTCTGTAAGAAGGGGATAATTAAAAATAGTACCAAACTTACAGGGTCGTTGAGAGAGGATTAAATGAGAGAGCATGCTTTGAGTGCCTTTCATAGTTGTTGATGGGCTTTTCAATTCAGTAGACATTATGGAATGCCTACCACCCTCTTCTAATTCCTTTTGGAAAATAAAGCAAAGATGAAATGAATAAATTGGTATCAACTATCTTGAGGTGCAAGATAAGAAGATTTATCTAACTCTCCTAAAATTATCCAACAGTGATGATCTTACAGTTACATTATGAATGCACCTGGGAGAGATGGGATGATAGTACCTTGAGTGCCTGATTTAGTCTTGATTTAGTCTTAAAAGAAGACAGAAACAGAAAACAGTGGGCATTTTAATAGACTACATTTGGCTAACTTGAATGTTTGAATAATTAATTTAAAATCATAATTCCTATACATATCGTTAGCTATTAAGTACATATGGAAATTATTGTGTAGAACGCATGAGATCTCATATAATTCTCACATGTGTTCAATAATCTCTATCTAGCTTTGATTTAAATCATACTTGTGAAATAAAATGCACAATTTTGAGAGTGCCTATTTATGGCTACACTGAAAAATACTAGATGGTCATTGTCAGAGGGTTTTATTTTTAAGAGAAAGCAAGACAAAAGAGCTGAGACGTATCTTTAGAATCACTTCCACCCCTCTCTCTTTCATTTACCTATTAATTTTGTCATCGTTGTTGTTAGGTGCCACGGAGTCGGTTCCGACTCATACCGACCCTAAGTACAACAGAACGAGACAAGGCCCGGTCCTGGGCCATCTTCATAATGGTTGTTATGCTTGAGCACATTACTGCAGCCCCTGTCAGTCCATCTCTTTCAGGGTCTTCCTCTGTTTTGCTGACCTTCTACCAAGCATGATGTCCTTCACCAGGAACTGGTCCCTCCTGATAACATGGCCAAAGTACGTGAGACATAGTCTCGCCATCCTTGCTTCTAGGGAGTATTCTGGTTGTACTTCTTCTAAGACAGATTTATTAGTTCTTTTGACAGTCCATGGTATATTCAGGACTCTTTGCCAACACCGCAATTCAAAGGCGTCAGTTCTTCTTTGGTCTTCCTTATTCATCGTCCAGCTTTTGCATGCGTATGAGGCTATTGAAAACATCATGGCTTGGGTCAGGTGCACCTTAGCCTTCAAGGCGACATCTTTGTTTTTTAACACTTTTAAGAGGTCTTTTGCAGCAGATTTGCATTCTTTATTAATTAATTAATTTTAGAATTTTGAAAATTATTTAAGAAGGTACAGAATGGATGCATGTTTTGCTCTGTATATCTTCACCAGAACAAAATAAATATTTAAATAGAAAATAAATACTTTAAATAATAATAATAAAACACCCATAGACCTACTTACCTCTTAGGTTACAAAATGTTACATTACTGGTGCCTTATGGATTCCCCTTACCCCTACCCACCATATTCCCACCCCTCAGCCGTCCCACTCAGGGTATCGTATCTTCAATTTTGTGTTAATAATTCTCTTTTTTCTCTCTGTAAAGTCATTTTTTCATGTTCATAGATTAACCAGTAAAGACTAAAAATGTGCTTGTTTTTAGATTTTATGTAAACGGACTCTTATATGTATATCCTCCTGTGGCTTCCTACTTTTATCAACATTATGTTTTTGAGATTCATTGATGCTAATGCACAAAATTGTTCATTCGTTTTCTCCAGTGTATAGTTTCCATTGCATGAACTTGCCACAACTAATTTTCCCATTCTACCATTGATGGACATTGCCCCCAATTTTAGACTATTTTGAACAGTGCTGGGCACATGTGCAAGAATTTCTGCAGATGTACATCTAGAAGTCAAACTACTATACTTGAAGGTACACATATTCCCAGATTACTAGATAGTGCCAAACTGATTTGAACTCCCATTGTCACAGGTCAAAATAATGAGCATATATACACTGAAAAACAAATCAATCTAGGGATAATAAGTCATCAAGGTGAATTTTAATTTTAAAATCAGTTGTCTTAGAGTCCTATAGATACAGCAGCATTTAACCAAAATGATATTACCTGATGAACTCAACAGTAGTGTTTCAGTGGGGCACTAAAAACAGAGTCAAGGTACTAGGGTTGGACTTCACCCAGAACTACCCGAGCAATTGAACATGTCACACCACCTTAAGAACCTCAAAGGTGGAGATGGGAAGGTAAACTAGAACATGAGGCCTACAGAGGGCTGATAGAATCCACATTTTTTCCCAGGTCTGCCTCCAAGGGAGACAAAGAAATGTGACAGCTGTTGCCCAAGGCGGCATCTCAAATAAAGGAGAGCTCAAACAGCAAAATTTCCATTTGCTTTTTTCTTTTGTTGGTTTGTTATAAAGTTTAAGGAAGACTAGTTAGGTGTTGTTAAAATTTCCTTCCAGCTCTAAGTATTTTACTGTTGTCTCCGAATGTCAATACAACAGTATAGAGAACTTACAGAACTGTTGAGACATACAATTGACTGTCCAGAAGTCTTTGGTCAATTATTTTGACTAATTACTTTGCTGTTTTACATATAAAAATTCAATCAAAATATATTTTCTCAGACAGGATCAAATATTGTAAAACCTAGTAAATATACCAATTTAGTTATGTCAGTTCTTAGAGATTTCTATCAATAAATAGACAAAATGATTTTATAACCAGCCTTGTGACTGATGTGCATTCAGATATTGACAGATATTAAGAATATATTCATGTTAACGAGATTCTGTGAACTGTAGCACTTTCATTGGACAAATTCTTAGCACATCAAATTAATGGTTTTCCTTCGGATACAGAGGCATATAATACTCAAAAAAGTTAGGTTAGGTCTTTATGTGGTGACCAGACCCCATTGAGAAATACACGATTTAATCATTTTCATTCTTAGAGAAATCAGCGTTAACTACCATATAATTAATCCTTCAGTAGCGACTATTGTATTGACGATAAAAATAGAAAAAAAAATATGGGTTTGACCCTGCCCCGTCTTCTTGTTCAGGTGGGTAGAGAAATAGTCCAAAGGATAAACCGTCTTCGTCCCAACCAAATCATTAGGCAAATTCAATAGGAATAAAGAATTTAGGAGGATATTTCTAACCAAACCAAACCAAACCAAATCAAAACAAAACAAAACAAAAAGTTATTCAACTGACAAAATTTAACCTGAGTGTTCCACTTTAAGAAGCACTGGAATATTTGTATAACCAAAGCACATAAATGTCAAACGGGGAGATACGGTTTTTAATTCTTGGGTTGTTTTTAATTTCTTATCACCCAAATAATTTTTAAATGGCTAATGATAAATATCTTAGAATCATTCAAATAATTTGTTAACGAATATTTTGGATTTCTCGGTTGTGTCCATCTGCTAATATGAAGTGCTATTGCCTTGTGATCATTTGCATAAGGCCTTGCTGTAAATGCAGACGCATACGTGTAAGTAAATGAAGAAAAGCATGAGTAGGATTCATCTTATGTCAAGGTGTCATAGCTCCTCTCATCTGGTGCATCTTTATTTCTCAGCAACTAACCCATTTTGAAGACCTGGGCCAACAGAACAGAAGTCTCCTGTTGAGATAGGAGGAAATTATGAATTCATTGATTCAACCTTCCAAGCAATATTTACGGATCACCTACTGAGTGCTAGATCCTGTGCTACATGCGATGATTTTGACCGAAATGAAAGCTCTCCACAGACCTCATGATTTCTCTTTTGAGATTTATGGGACAAGGGAGTGAGGACATACATCCAGTAACGAATTAAATACACATTTTGGGCAATGTGTATTAAATAACACGGTATTGATGATATTGGCTACCTGAGACTGATGGGTTTGGTCTAAACTCCCTGGTTGGCACAAACTACTCCATAAAACGACGTAAGCGCTTAACTACTAACTGAAAGGTTGATGGTTCAAATTCACCCGAAGGTACCTCGGAAGACAGACCTGGCAATCCACTTCTGAAAGGTTACAGTCTTGAAAACTCTACACTGCACACATGGGGTTGCCTGAGTTGGAATCAAGTCTATGGCAACTAACGACAACCATAACTAGTGTAGAACTTAAATTATGCGTTTACCTCTAACTTTTTAAAGTCATAACACAATTTGATGTTTTACTGAAGACAATAAAATTTCCTTTGATTTTGTGTGCATGTCTGTGTGCGTGTCTACCCTTATTTTTATTATAGATTTAATGCTATTGTTTACAATAATTGGATTTTTATGATTAAGGTCAGGTATGAGAAAATTTCCAATATCCATGATAAACATTAATAGCTATTAATAGCTATGGATTGTTTACAAATTAGATCTAATACCTACATATTGTTTATAAACTAGAGCTAAACCAAGTTTATAATTTTATTACATTTACAAAGCAATCAGTGTTTCCTTTTGAAATTTAAAACATTTAAAAAACACTCTGGCACTGTTGAGTCAACTCACAGGATTTTTGTCCCCAAGTTCACATTAGTGTTGCAGATAGGCATTCATAAGTCAATATGCTCATCCCTAAAGGTAAGAAAAAATCTTACAGGATTTCTGTATTTCAAAATAAATATGGGTCCTTCTGAAATGTACCACCAACTACAGGCTATATTGTAAGTTATGCTAATTTACCAAAAAGGGAGAAACTTACTTGCAGAAATTTAAAAAGCATCCAGTTCAGACCTTGTCTACCTGGAACGTTCTCTCAGAGTTTCAGCTGTGCCCTGCAGATGGACCCTACAGATCTTTTGGCAAAGAGGGCAGAATGGAAAACCTCCTGCAACATAGCCGATAACCGAAATAAGCAGGCAGAAACATTACCCTCAGAAAGCCATTCATTATGTGTTTCCAATATCCTCTAAAAGGGTTGCCCACCCCTAACTACATATTTATACATATTTACTTGATAATCAATAAAGGAAAATGGCTGCATTATTTTGATTAAAATATCAACTCTACTTGTTACTATAAAATCACATTTAAGAAGGCAGAAAAGGTGAGATAGCAGTTCAGTCTCCCCTCTAGCCTGTGATATATGATATTTTCAGGCCGTGAGGAGAGCAGACACATTAAGAAAATAGTGCTAATGATATTAAAGTACTTCACAAGGCTTGTTACTAAGAGCTGACAAACCTGTCAAGTGTATAATGTAGGAGGCTATCGTAACGTCCTCAGAAAACCATACCTCTACCCTATTTCACTGCAATCTCCTAATAATGGAGCTGCTATAAATTCTCGCCAGCAATGGGACAGAGCCATGGCTTCTCACCCCAATGTGAGGACATGATAAATTTAAAAGAAAATGGCTGTCAGTTTTGGCGCCCGAACCTTATTACAAAGTCTTAATCTTACTGGCCTCAGCACCTTTTATCACCGCCTTGTTATGAGCTGATGGCTTTTTTATTTGCTGGGAGATGGAGGATGTGTCATTTGATGTCCTTTTATGTAGCCACTGCTCTGTCCTCTCATGAAAAAAAAAAAAACATTTTATATGTTTATTATAGTAACCGATTAAATGCAAGACTCACGCTGTTGGCTCGGGTGCTTTGAGTTTAGGATTTAACCGAGGCTGGATTTAAATACATCATTATGAGTATTTACGTGAATGGAACTCAAATAGGAAATTAATTTTTCTCAGCGCTGGAGATGGAGCATTTGCAATATTCATGATTGTTTATTCTAGCTATGATTGTTATTGGGATTGGTCATTGTTGCTTCCAAGGTCAGCTGGAAATCCCAGCTCTCACTTTTCTTCTTGCTTGAAACGTATAACTCTGGGGAAGAAGGCCTTGTAAACACAGTCCAGCTCAAACTCGGCTCAGCTTCAATCAGCCTGATCCTTAAGATAAGATAAATTGCAATTATCTAAATATTAGTGTGAAAATCTCACAACTCACTTCCCATCTTCTTCATTGATGGCAAATGAGAGTCTGAACCTCACTTGAAACGCTGACCCTGCCGGAACCTTTATCCACCGGAACTGCCGCAAAGTGGTGGCATCAGGTACTTAACTGAAACTGACATTGATGGCTGGTTTCAAGCTGTGGTCAGAGACTCCATCACTGGATCTTATCTTCAGTTTGTGTCCATAAAGCGCTATGGCCTTGTGTGATGTGCAGAAAGCGTCATCCTATCTGTTGTACCTGCCAGCCAAGCATCTGGTTCTAGAGTTAGGAAATTACTAATTTCCAGTTGCTTTCACCCAATAGTAGGACTGGCTCAGTGTCTGTATGCAGATGGGTAGCTGCCCATCGTACATTTCTCTTCACCCATTCCAAAGTCAAAGGCCAAGGGGCCCAGAGATTTATTTCTCTATATCTTGTAGGAAATTGCCAAGCTGGTGGTTCTAGTTATGACTCCACATACCTCCCAGCTCAGAGGTGGTGTCTGTATGAAGCTAGCAAAGCTGGTTCAAAAACAAAAGTTCATTTATACAACTGCAGCTTTCTTTAACTGCGTCCTACCAAATAACTGAGGAAATTTTTGACATAAGGAATTATTCATTTCGCTAAAGAGACAGAATTAGCTAGTAAATTGGGCATTTCACAGACACAAATCACATTTTCCCCTTATTTAGTATACTGTGAGACATTACCCGAGTTAGTCAAGAACCGTCTTGTTCCAGGATCTAGTTCTGGGCCTTGAGGAAAGATGGGAATATCTGTTTTTTCCTTTGAAAATGGAAGTATTCTAACACTTTCTTCTTCTGAATTCACCAGGCATGTGAGAGTTAAAATCTCCTTGAGTCTTTCCAGCACCTTTACTTTTCACTTACAATTCTCTGTTGAGGAAGTATTTATGCTTAAAATGCAGGTTTGGCATGAGTGGGCTCTGAAACAGCCCCTCCCGCGATTGTTCCCGTAATAACCCATTTGTGATTTGCCACTACACGAGGAAAAAGCTGATGAAAAACCAAATACATCGGAAAAGGCTAATTGCATGTCTAGAAATTTAATTAAAAAGGAAATAACCCTCCCTGTATATAGGTTGGCAGTCCCCTTCACAATCCTCCTCGTACTCCTCCCCTTCCCACCTTTTTCCAAGTACAAAAAGTACTTCAGTGAAATTCACACATGCATATTAATGAGAAAAGGCAGTCGGTTGCAAGTAACCCAGAGGTTCTTGGCCCTACAGAAGAGGTGAGCAGGTTAACTGGTCCATAACTTACAGTGTTTCTTCTCATTGACTTTCATTGTGCATTCCTTGACCTGCTTGTGAGCTGATGATGACTACAATATTCACGCTAATAATGAGAGTACTCTCCGAAGTCTGAATCACATGTTGCATTTCACAAGGCTTTTTATGTGTCTGAATATATATATGTGTATATATATATACATATATATATTTGTATTTTTTTTCCATGTCATCCTCACCATCGTTCTCTAAGGTAGATAGGGTATACACGGACATACCCATTTATCAGACAAAGGAATTGAGCTAGGATTGCAAGGTAAAATACAGGCTGCCCAGTTAAATACAAATTTCAAATAAAGAAAGAGAACTGTTTTAGTGTTAGTATGTGCCAGCTGTTGCATAAGACATTTTTTACCCTAAAAATTATTATTTATCAGAAACCCTAGTTTAACTGGATATCTTATATTTTTGTCATATCTGACAACCCTGACTGAGGCTCAAAGAAGTTTTCTAGGACTGCTGTTACAAATGACCACAAAGTGGGTGGTTGAAAACAATAGACATGTATTGTCTCAGAGTTCTGGAGGCCAAAAACCTGAATTAAGGGTGTCATCAGGGCCATGTTGTTTCTGAAGGCTGTAGAGGAAGATCATTTCTTGTCTCTCCCAACTTCTGGTAGTCCCCCGCGTTCCGGGCTTACAGCTGCAGCTTAACTCCATTTCAGCTGCCTCCCTTTTCACATGGTTGTCTTCTTTCTGCCTGTCTTTTTGTGTCTCTTCTTCTCTTTTAGAAGAACACTGCTCAGACTGGATTAGGCCCCCTCCTACTCCAGTACGACCTTATGTTAAACTGATAACATCTTCAAAGACCCTAATTCCGAATAAGGTTATGCTCACAGGTACCAGGGATTAGGATTTCAGTATATCTTTGCGAGGGGACAAATGCAATCCACACTACCAATGTATATTATCTTGTTTAATCCTGACAGTATGAGATTATTCTTCTTTTTTCAAACGAAGAAACTGAGCTGCCCATGAAGTGCATAACTTGCTCAAAGTCACACAGCTGGTAATTGGCAGAGCAGGGACACAGTTCCAGGTCCATGTTTCAAAGGTCTCTGCTGTTCTCATCACTCTACCATGTTTGGAGGCTGGTGTTTGGCTCTGCCTTACAAAGTCCCATTTGATTATATGTTTTGGGTCAATACTTCATAGCACTCAGCCTACAGTTTACAGACTTCCATAAATGTACTGGAGAAACATCATACGCAGATACCTCTTGTGCATCAGAGGATCAAATCCCCTTGGCAGAATGTGTACATGAGATATTGCCACTGAAGGCATCTCAGTAACTTGTCATTGCTCTTTGCTGAGAACATCAACATCATCAAGTGAAACCTTGATTCACTTTACATTTGGTTCCTATTGCACCAAAGGGAAAGACTACACAAAGTAAAGATTCCTTAAAGTATGCAGTTGGAGTCCATGGTGGTGTAAACAGTTAACATGCTCTGCTGGGACAGTTCTACCCTGTCCTATAGGGTCTCCATGAGATGGAATCAACTCGACAGCACTTAACAGCAACAATAAGCTGCTAATTGAAAGGTTGAAGTTCGAGTCCACCCAGAGGCACCTCAGAAGAAAGGCCTGGTGATCTACATTTAAAAAAAAGAGCAATTGAAAATCCTACGGAGCACAGTTCTATTCTGACACGCATGGAGTTGCCGTGAGTTGGAGTCAACTCAGAGGCAACTGGTTTTTTGAATAAAGTATGTTGCTAGCCCCCGGTAGTGCAGAGGTTAAGAACTTGGCTGATTACCAAAGGGTCTGCAGTTTGAATCCACCAGCTGCTCCTTGAAAACGCTACGGGGAAGTTCTGCTCTGTCCTACAGGGTTGCTATGAGTTGGAATAGACTTGATGACAATGGGTTTGATTTGCTTTTGGTTTATGCAGTTAGTTCAGACTCCCGAGGAGGCTACATGGGAGAAAGAGCTGTGGCAGCAGGCCTGCTTCACAGCAGGGTTGTAGAAACCAAAAAGGTCCTTGGAAAAACTTTTTCAGATGTTAAAAAAAAAAAAAAAATACTAAGCAAAACGAAAACCATAGCCATAGTTATCGTGTCAGAAATCAAACTGCTATTATCTATATTATCCCAGAAATGGAGAAAAAGGTGAGAAGGAAAAAGAACTTCAGAAGAAAGAAAACGTGTTGCTATTTTTACATCTGTTCAACATCTGCACACAAAGGTGGACCTGAGAGCTTTTTTTTTTTCATTCTAAGCTTTAGATCTTGTTCCCTGTAAATTGCCAATAATACATATATAGGCTCTTGAAACACCCAGAAAATATAGACACATGAATCATACTGTTACTTAGCTATCCTGTTGTTTATTTACCCATCAATATGTCATTGAGTGTTTAATGCATCAATTTCTCTAGCATACTTCCTAACACACTTATTAAACCATCAGTGCATTTTCTTTCTCTACTTCCTATGTAGCCTCCTATTAAAAATGTCACTGTCTTGATTAATGTTCTGTTCCCCTTCATGTTCGGATGACATTTGGAAAACAAGTCTCCCCGGGGAACCAACTTCCCATATTCCTGACCACTCCATGGAACTATAAGTCAAGATGGAAATTAGCATACCCCTCAGAATCTCCAAGCTAGTAAACTGTAAGATGTTTTAATTACCCTGTTGTGACTACCTTGTAATCACATGACTAGCACTACGGTCATGCATTAACAAAGTGAGAGAACATTGACAACAATGCTAAGTGGTATGTTTTATAGCTGTTTACATGAAGAAGGATCCCTATCTTCTCCCAATCTTGTGTATAATATAATTGAATGCAGTTTCCTCTGTGAATTTAAAATCAAAACCTACTGCAAATATGTATAACTTGTAAAACACTTTTTTTTTTAATTCCACCCAATTCAGATTTCCTTCTCCATAAGCCAATGTCACTCTTTTTCTACCCCTTCCCCTCCCAAGGCTACAATTTAGCCCCGAGGATAGGCTTGGGATACAGAAGGAAATGTCAGGAGGGAAGTTAAAGAAAAGTTTGACATTCAAGGCAAGGGAGAAAAGGTGGGAGTAAGGTTGAAGGAAAGATTAGACCCTAGTATCCCAACCTTTCTTCCTCCAAATGTTGACCAGAAGAGAGGAATTTATTTGATAACTGAAGGGAATAGCCAAGACAGAGGTCCTTGTGTCCAACTTAATGTTTGGGACGTGGAATGGGGCACCTCAGAGGCTGCACACAGACCACCGTGGGGACCGCCACATTGCAGTGAACTTTGGGTGGTCACAGAATTAGAGAGAACGAGGGCATGCATTGACTTTTCCCAAGTTGCCTTTTTTTTCATTGTGGTAAATACATAGGTAGCAAAACATTTACCATTTCAACATTCTCCACGTGTAATTCAGGGGCATTAATGGTGCTCATCATTTTGTACAACCATCACCATTACCCATTTCCAAAGTTTTACACGTGGAGCAAACCGAATTTAGAAATGCCTGTGTGCCCCCGGCAGTGGGAGAGCACAAAAGGTAACTGAGTAGGGCCACCAAGACTGCCATGGGGCCCCTAGGACCAGAGGCAATGTGACTGTAAATTAGAAGCTACCAAGTGGACAGCCCAGGCCTGGGGACCAGATGAACATGGTGACAAGGACTTGGAGTCGCCTGCCACACTGTGAGAGACGGCATGAAGACAAATGCACCAGGGAGCACCGCTAGGACCTGAGGAGGCCAAGTGAGGCCAACCACATCTTAGACCAGACTCAGGCTTCAGCCAGGGGATGAGGCCTTCACCCCTGAGCATCACCTTGCCAGGAAATGGCCCAGAGCAGGTGGGAAAGGCTGGGGAGACAATGAAAATTCAGGACCTCATCTCCTCCCCAGCCTTGAGGACATAATAAGGGCCCCTCATACTGGCAGATGCCCATGTGGTGAAGAGAAGTGGGGTGGTATCCCTGAACGACTGGACACTTTATCCAAAGAGATCACATTGTCTAAGGAAGTTGTTCAAGTGATGCTGTTAACCTGAGATTACCAGATCGTCTTCAGTTTTATATTCCTTTCTCCACCATGAAGTAAGGACGATGAGGGTCCCACGAGAAAAATCAAATAAATGAAAACAAAATAAATAATAAAACGAATAAAATGATAATGAATAAATTGAATAAAAAATCCATGAATAAACAAAGTATATCAACGTTGCACAGGATGATGTTTTGTGAGTAACTATGTGATCCCCTTACATATGTTTATGTAATATGTAGTTGTGAGTTTCAAAGATGCTGAATTCTTCGTAGGTCAGTGTTGGGTTGGCCTACTCCAGGAACAGTAGAGAGGAGTGGACTTTGGGGAGATCAGGGATGTTATACATGCTTCTGTCTTTTAAAAAAATGTTGTGATCAAGGGTAGGAAATGTTTGACTTGAAAGTGCTCTGAGCTGTGTCATCTCCCATGCCCTCACGGGGTATCCCATATAACTACTTACCCTCTGTGTCCCTCAGGACCTTTCAGTGCAAGTGGCAGAATTTCCCAGCTCAAGCTAGGGAATAGTCCTGTATAACCTGTCTACAGGAAGAGGAGGAGGGTGGAAAGGAAGATTGTCTCATCCCTCATCTCTGCTCTTCTCAGTTCATTCTTGCAAACCAGCTTTCTCAAAGTGTTCCCTGGAAGTTCCAGGCTCGCATCTTCCTGGCTTTTCACCTCACACACCAGCTGTACCTTGAAAATTCCTAGGAAAAAATATCTTTTTGGCTAAGATTGGTTTACATGAACATCTTTGTATTAGTTTCCGATTGCTGCTGTAACAACTTACCACAAATTTAGTGGCTTAAACAATACAAATTTGTCATCTTACAGTTCTGAGGGTCAGAAATCTGAAAGAGGTCTCACTGAGCTAAAAACAATATGTGAATAGAGAATCTGTTTCCTTTTCTAGCTTCTAGAGGCCCCCATATTGCTTTGCCTGTAGCCCCCTTCCTCCATTTTCAAAACCAGCAATAGCTTGATGACTTCTCCTCACACTGCATCACTGCAACCTCCTAGTCTGCCTCTGTCTTCCACTTATAAGAGATTCCACTGTGTTTACCCAGATAATCTAGGATAATCTCTCTATTTTAAGGTCAACTGAGTTGCAGCCTTAATTCCACCTGCAACTTAATCCCTTTTACCATGTAAGGTAACATACTCACAGGTTCCAGGGATTAACATGTGGGCACATTTGGGGGCTCATTATGCAGCCTGCCACAACCTGCTTGAACCAATCACCTTGGCAAGAGAAGTAAGGTTCTCTGATTTGCTTAGCTTTGATTGGACTATTTACCTCAATGGCCAAGGGAACAATTTATCTGATTAGAAGCACCTACTGGAATCAGGAGATTGGGACAGGGGAACATCTGTTTCTACAAAGAAGAAAGTTGTTCTTTTAAAGAAAGGGGCATGGAAGCATTGTTTCTAGACAAAAATACCTGTCCTATATTTCCTGATAAGGGGCATTGGTGATTCAGTGGTAGAATTATCACCCACTATGCAGGCAACTCAGGGTTGATTTCCAGCCAATGAACCTCATGCGCAGCCACCACTGGTCTGTCACTAGAGGCTTATGTGTTGCTCTGATGCTGGACAGATTTCAGTGGAGCTTCCAGACTAAGATGGACTAAGAAGAAAGGCCTGGAAATCTACTTCCAAAAATTAGCCAATGAAAACTCGATGGATCACAACAGTCTGATCCCTTTGTGCATAGGGAAGCCAAGAGTTGGGGGTCCACTTGACAGGCTCTAACAACATATTTCCTGATATTTCAGCCTTAATACAATTACAGACCACTTGGAGGAACTAGTGCCTCCATAAAAAGAAGGAATTCAAAGGAACCGAATATTCTTACAAGATCACAGGAAATAAGATCGCAGGTCAAAAGAAGAATTTGCTTTAACACCTGAGGATCTTCATTGGTAGATTCCCTGAATAATTTTTCTAAAGTCTATACTACCTCTTTACAGCTGTGTCCAAATATCAAATATCAAATCATATCTTAATATGTTTAATGATAAGACAGTATACATAATTTAGTTAAAATTTAAATCACATTAAAAAAAAACAATAAGATTGGAGGTATGGGTTTAATACAGTTTACGTGAATGAGGCAAAGGGATTTCAAACGAATATAACATTAAAGTGCATCAACATCACTAATTGTCTCTGCTCTCTAACCAACTGACATTGTGCATACGGGTTAATCATGTGCTCCTGTCAAAATCAACAGACGTTTTCCCTTCCCTGTGTAGTCCCAGGTAAGTGTGGAAATAATTTTAATACACCTTAAGTGGGCACATGATTCATGCTCATTACATAAATATTCAGCAATCCCTCATGAGTGAATTGGAGAAATAATGAAACATAAGCCAACAAGAATGTTTAAATGTATATGACCTAAGCGTACTATGCAATAACCACAAACAACCTGAATCTAAAGCCAAAGAAAGTAGAAAGAATTAATCAATAACGATAAAATCATAAATTAGATTGAATTAAAAAATAAAATAGACAATCTATCCAAACACTAAAAAAACCTGCTGCTCTCAAGTTGATTTTGACAGATAGAGACCCAATAGGACAAAGCAGAACTGCCCCGTAAGGCTCCCCACGCTGTAAATCTTTACTGAAGCTCCCACACAAACTGCCACATCTCCCCCAGAGTGGCTGGTGGGTTTGAACCACTAACCTTTCAGTTAGCTGTGGAGCACTGCATCTTATTAAGATATTATCAATAAAAAGAAAATTTGAACACGCCAATATTCATTGAAGACACTGAAAAACTTGTAAGAGATATGTCCCTAAAAATGACGAGGCCCTAAGGGTGAGCTCTGTGGAACCGTTAAGGAAGAATCTATGTTATAGAAAGTTTCAAGTCACAAAATGAGATGGGTATCTTGTCGACTCATTCTATGATGCTAATATAATCTCAACACCAAAATTGCATAAAACACACACACACACTCCCTCACTCAGTCACAGAGAAAGAAAAAATGTAGACCACAATATCATTTTTAAATAAAAGTGCAGATATTAGCTAAGGAAGCTCAGCAATTGCAGTATCAAGACATTCATTAATAGAAGTCCAAAGTGAAAATCAAAGAGACATTTGTCCAAAACTAATAATAAGAATACCATCAATAATAGCTAAGTCTTATTCGGGGCTATATACCAGGCATGATTGTAAGCTCTTTAAAGTTTGTAGGCTCACTTAATCTTCACAATAACCCAATGGAAGAGAGTTATTGTCCCTCTTATTGTCCCCATTTTACAGATGCAAAAACTGAGGCAAGGGAAAGTTAAGCAGTGGAGCCGTGCAGAATATGCATAGTTCTTACACTAGAGCTTGGTCTCTGAAGCAATGCATTATGATGTCTCTGTATACATGACACTGTTTCTTGATTTAAATAGAAAACAAACAAACAACAGCAACAGCAAACCTCCATAACCTAAGATAGGGGGAAAAATGCCTTAAACTGAAAAATGAAATCTAACAAAAATCTATAGTCTGTATCATATTTAATGCTGAAATATTAGAATCATTCCCATCAAACCTTTAAAAAAAGCATGCAAAAACACAGAAATGCCTTCTCTCATCGCTGCTTTTTAACACTGTATTAGATATTCTAGTTAATATAATGAGATGAGAAAGATATAAACAGAGTAAGTAATAAAATGGGAAAAACAGAAGAGCCACAATTTGGAGGCACTATTTAGGGGCACTATGGTTAATTGGGGAAACCTGGTGGTACAGTGGTTAAGAGCTCAGCTGCTAACTAAAAGGTCAGTAGTTTGAATCCACCAACAGCTCCTCGGAAACTCTAGGGGCGGTTCTACCCTGTCCTATCGGGTAGCTGTCACGGATTGAATTATGTCCTCCCAAAAATGTGTAGGTTATGATTCCCAGTATTGTATGATTGTGTACCATTTTGTAATCTGATGTGATTTCCTTATGTGTTGTAAACTCTATCACTATGATGAAGTTATACTGATGAGGTCTACAAGGTTGGACAGTGTCTTAAGCCAATCTCTTCTGAGATATAAAAGAGAGAAGCGAGACACACGGGAACCTCACATCACCAAGAAAGCAGTGCCGGGAGCAGAGTACATCCTTTGTACCTGAGGTTCCTGTGTTGAGATGCTCCCAGACCAAGGGAAGACTGATGCATCACAAGGACCTTCCTCCAGAGCTGACAGAGAAAGAAAGCCTTCCCCTGTAGCTGATGCCCTCAATTCGGACTTGTAGCCTACTGGACTGTGAGAGAATAAACTTCTCTTTGTTAAAGCCATCCACTTGTGGCATTTCTGTTAGAGCAGTACTAGATGACTAAGAGCAGCTCTGAGTCGGAATCGACTCAACAGCAACAGGTTTGGTTTGCTTTATGGATGATTAATTGCAGCTCTGGTGGCTCAGTGGTTAACAGCTCAGCTGCTAACCAAAAGATCAGTGGTTTGAACCCACCAGCTGCTCCAGGGGAAAAACATGTAGCAGTCTGCTTCCATAAAGGTTTACAGCCTTGGAAACCCTATGGAGGAGTTTTACTCTGTTCTTTAGGGTCCCTATGGGTCAGAATTGACTCCATGGCAGGAGTTTTTATAGTTACTTATCTAGGTATTATAAGAAAAAGAATGGAAAAGCCATAATATGAGATTTTATAAGATGATCAGGTAAAAGATCAGTATTGTAGAAGCAAAATATTTTCTTAAGGTGACAATAACCAATTAGGTAACATAATGAAAATAAGGAATTTTACTTACAATAGTAATACAAACCATAATATACCTAGGAATAAAATTAATTTGAAATAAGCAATACACATGAGAACAAAATAATAAAATGAAACTTTACCAGATAAGACAAACCCACTGCCTTCGAGTCGATTCCCACCCATAGCGACCCTAAGGACAGGGTAGAACTGCCCATAGGGTATTCAAGGAGCGGCTGGTAGATTCAAACTGCTGACTTTTTGGTTAGCAGCTGAGCTCTTAACCACTGCGCAAAGAATACCTAATTAAATGGAGAGCCGTGTATGTCAGGTAGAAAATTTCAACGTTATAGAGATATTACTTTTCTTCTAAATGTATCGAAAAATTAAACAGAGTTCATATAAAAATTGCAATAGGTCATTTAAGGGCACTTGACAAGATGACTCCAGCAGAAAATACACAGACAGTCAAAACTAAGAAAAACAAGAACACAATGGGGCCTTATTCTATTAGATAACAAAACTTACTGCAAACTTATCCTAATCAAAACTGTATGGTGTTGACGAAGTAACAGAAAAATATATCAATGGAAGCGAATATACAGTAACAGACCTATATGGATATAAGGGCTTTAATTTATGAAAAAATTTACATTTCAAATCAATGGCAAAAGGAAACATATTTAACAAATTGTGAAACATATTTAACAAATTGTGAATTGGATGATTGACTCTTTAGGAAAAAAAAACATCAAGGTAAATCTCTGCCTAAGAGCACAGAAACGTATTTCAGATCTACCAGAGGGTTACATATGTTTGAAACTGTAAAAATATTAGAATAAAATTTTGAAGAATATTTTTTATCTTGAAGTGGAGAAGATCAGAAACCATAAGAGACTATCTTACTGATGACATAAAGATTACACATTTCTGGATAAGTAAAGAAAATATATCATAAACAAAGAATGTATGCCCTTTTGGAAGAATGTAATACATTTAACCAAGTATTGCTATCCAGAATACATGAAGAACTACTACAAATCATTAAGAAAATAACATAACTCTTTGATAGGATTCATTACATGTAATTGAAATAATTGGCTGTACTTTTCTTTGTCTTTTAAATATGTTATGCCTGAAAATATTCTACTTGTAGAAGATTAAAACAATCAGAAGAACACATCTGTGAGAGTCTCCTTTTGCCTTTTCTCCATGCCCAGTCTCTCTCTCTCCCTGTCCGGGATTGTCAGCTTGGCTGGGTCATGATTCCCAGTATTGTATGATTGTGTACCAGTTTGGAATCTGATGTGATTTCTGTATGTGTTGTAAACTCTACCACTATGATGGATTAGCAGCAGTTATACCGATGAGGTCTACAAGATTAGGTAGTGTCTTAAGCCAATCTCTTTTGAGATATAAAAGAGAGAAGAGAGCAGAGACACATGGGAACCTCATATCACCAAGAAAGCAGTGCCGGGAGCAGAGCCTGTCCTTTGGACCTGAGTTTCCTGTGCAGAGAAGCTCCTAGACCAAGGGAAGACTGATGACAAGGACCTTCCTCCAGATCCAAAAGAGAAGAGAAAGCCTTCCCCTGGAGCTGACACCCTGAATTTGGACTTGTATCCTACTGGACTCTGAGAGAATAAATTTTTCTTTGTTAAAGCCATCCACTTGTGGTATTTCTATTATAGCAGCATTAGGTGACTAAGATACTCCCCTATTCAGAAATGTCAACTTAGTACAATATGGTAAAATTTCCTATGTGTTTATACATATATGGTCTTTCTTTTTTTTTAACGTATAAACATGTATGTATTGCTTGCTGACCTTTGTATTTCTTCCATTTGACATATTTTGGGGCTCTTTCCATGCCAGGGATTTTTAAGTGCTGCCTGGAATCCTCTGACACAGACATATCAAGATTATATAATCACTTCCCCCTTCCCCACATGATAGACATTTAGGTTGTTTCTAGTTACAAACAAGTCTACCCTGAAAATATACATGCTTAAATCTTTCTACACCAATGGTGGTAGTTCTTTAGATTAAATTTCTAGAAATGGGATTGCTGGGCCAATTTACATTTGATAGTGCAAAACTTCCTGCCAACTCTGATCAACCATATATGAGCATGCATCCTTGCCAACACTTGCTTATTAATATTTTGGTAATTGTTGCCAATATGTTGGGCAAAAATTGAAACAGCATTTCTATTTACTTTTGTCTGATAACTAGTGTTTCATAAGTTTATTTCCTTTTTTTCCCTGTGAATTAACTTCATATCTTTGCCTATTCTTCTATTGGATTTCTTATTGATTTGTAGGAAATTTTTACTACTACAATGTTAGTATTTTGCCTCAATTCATTGCAATTGTTTTCCAAAAGTAAACGTTCAGGGACTAGTAGGAGTCTATTAGGGGATAGGAGAGCATATTTTAGGCATAAGATCAAACAGCGCACACAAGGATATGGACGTATGTAAGGCTAATGCACATTTGGGCCAGTACAAGTAGTTTTTTTCATTCGTACTTATGGAAAGTGTCAGGAATGACAGGATATTAATGAGGAGAGAAAGGTTAAATAAGATACTCTTGAGTGAACTAAAGCCTTGGGTTTCATGATACAGATAATACAAGAGAGAGGAGCCCAAGACCTGCTGTGGGGGAAACTTTCCTTAAGGTACCGTGAGGATAGTCACAGGATAAGTTGAGATTATAAGATCAATTATATGTAAATAATTTGAAGATAGCTACATCTATGTAATGCTTGTCTAAGTCTGTACCTGTATCCAAACAAAAATCAAACAAAAAAACTCAGATGCTGTGGAGTTGGTTCCCACCCATGGAGACCCATGTCTGTCAGAGTAGATCTGTGCTCCGTAGGATTTCCCATGGCTGGTTTTTCAGAAGTATAGATCACCAGGCCTTTCTTCCGAGGAGCCTCTGGGTGGATTTGAACCTCCAACCTTTCAGTTAGTAGCCAAGTCCTAAACCATTTGAGACTACCTCTAAACCAGCCAAGAAATGTTGTTTATTTAATTTAATCAGGTATTTAGGTTGCCAGTTTAATTATAATAAAATTAAGTAAAAAGGTTTTATATGTATAAGCAGTATTACCCAAAATCGAATGTAAGAGAGTTCCTTCAGGCAAGTTGAACTAAGGCTTCAAGCCTTATAAGAGTATAAGGCCATAGCATATCACTGTAAGTTCCAAAAAAATCGGCCTACTCAAAAATAATAAATGCCATCTGTCTGCCATAATCCTTTTACTTTCTTTCAGTAAAGTCATGTGAGGGTGTGTGTATTTTTGCGGGGTGGGGGAGGGAGTGGGGTTATTGTTAGACTGGGGGTGGGGAAGGAAAATTGGAAGGGATTAAAGCATAGTATCCAGGAGCATGCTGCTGACATTCGAAGGGTTAATTTTGTCTGGCATTGACAGTAGGCCAGACACTTCCATATATCTCTTGACCCTGAAAGCTGCTGTTTTGAGTAGAGTAAGGCAGGTGTGTTCTCTTAGATTATATTAAATGACTTGCCCAAGGCCCCAGAGCTGGTAAAGAGGATGCCTCTTCCTCTCCCCCTCCCTGTCCCTATTCTCTGTCTCATATGCCTCTAAAGGTAACTCCTAACCACTGTTGTTGTTGCTATGTGCCGTCAAGTTGGCTCCAACTCACAGAGACCCTATAAGCCAGAGGAGAACTGCCACATTGGGTTTCCTAGGCTGTAATGATTATGGGAGCAGATCATCAGCTCTTTTCTCCAGCAGAGCTGTGGGTTTGAACTGCAGACCCTTCAGTTAGCAATCGAACGCTTAACCATTGTGCCATCAGGGCATGCCTTATTTCTTTTCTTTTTTTTTTTTTATTGTTGTAATTAAATGAAGTTTACGTTTCAAGGTAGTCTCCCACATAGAATTTTTTTTTTTACATGCATTCTTATGAGACTCCAACCGCTCACCCCATTCTGCGACAGCACACTCTTCCCCTCCGCCCCTGATTCCCCATGAACATTCAACCAGCTCTTAACTCTCTCTGCCTTCCCATCTCACCTCTGGACAGAAGCCGCCCATTTGGTCTCTTGTATCTATTTGTCTAAGAGGCTCGTTCTTCACAAGTATCACTTTATGTCCCATAGTCCCGTCCAAACCCTGTCTGAAGGGTTGGCCTTGGAAATTGTTTTAGTTCTGGGGTGATGGAGAGACCAGGGGCCATGCTTTCTGGGGTGCC
>NW_004443955.1:19185980-19217899 GCF_000243295.1 Trichechus manatus latirostris
TGTCTGTTAGCTGCCTGAATATCTTCTTTGGTGAAGTTTCTGTTCATATCCTTTGCCCATTTTTTAATTGGGTTATTTGTCTTTTTGCTGTTGAGGTTTTGCAGTATCTTGTAGACTTTAGGGATGAAACGCTGATCGGATTTGTCTTAGCCAAAATTTTTTTTCCCAGTCTGTAGGTTGTCTTTTCACTCTTTTGCTGAAGTCTTTGGATGAGCATAAGTGTTTGATTTTTAGGAGCTCCCATTTATCTAGTCTCTCTTCTGGTGCTTGTGCATTGTTACCTATGGTTCGTATTGTGGTTATGCCATGTATTAGGGCTCTGCCTTATTTCTTTAGAAAACTTTATCTTATCAGATAAGTTAATTGATACCCAACAGTGATGAGGGAAGCAGAAGAATGTGACACAATTTCATTTGTTCTCCCATTCACAAATGTTCCTCCATTATCTACTGTGTAGCAGGTACAGTGCTTGCATTAGGGTTAGAGAGGGCAAGTGAACAAATGGAATGTCTTGCCCTCATGGAGCTGTCCTACAGCCCCAAGTGTTGTAAGGGCAGGACTATTTCTTTGTCTTGGTATGCTCTGAACATGGCATCTACCATTTAGCAGGTGGATGATAAATCTGTGTTCATTCAGTGGCTCTCAGACTTGGAGATTTAATTGGTCCAGTAAAATAAACAATAACAAGAAAGACAAAATAATTAGTAATTGACATATAGTTGATTGTCAATATTTTAATTTTCCAAGTAAGGCTATGCAACAAATAACAATTATCTACTATGACCACTGTTTGATAAACAAAAAGATATTTGAAATATTCTCCTCCAGAACTTGGGAGCAGAGGAAGAGCTGGCTCTAATCCACGTGCTGTGTCTTGTTCAGCTTCTCTTCCAACCTCTAGGTCTTTCTCTGGCGTGGAGAGCTGGTCAGCACACATGTGAACACCTGCCTGCTCCTACAAGTCCTGCCCCCCTCCAGTCCCTTATGTGTTTATACTACACAAGATACACTCAAATATCAGGACCTGAAGGGTTGAAAGCCTGAATTATATTTAGGTTTTTTTTTTCTGCATGAATAAAATTAAGTGAAACTCTTGGTTACTCACAGGGAGTAAGAGAGGGGTCTGGGGAAGACGTCTGGGGTGGTAGACAAAGTTCTATACAAAGGTGTTTGCATTAACTTTCATTAAACTGTACATTTGTATTATGCATTATTATGTACATGAGTGATAATTTTTAAATGAGTGATAACTGCGTTAGAAACATCAAATATATAAAAATCTATGAGATCATCAATAGACAGCTGCCGTCAAGTCAATTCCAACTCATGCAACCTTATGTACAACAGAATGAAACATTGTATGGTCCTGCCTCTTCCTCACAATTGCTGGTATGTTTAAGTCCATCGCTGTGGCTATCGTGCAAATACATCTCCCTGAGGGTCTCCCACACTTTTGTTGGCCTTCTACTTCTCCACACATGATGTCCTCCTTTAGCAGTCTCTCCTGATGATGTGCCCAAAGCAAATGAGTTGGACAATGTTCTATTGTGATCCATAAGGTTTTCACTGGCTACTTTTCAGAAGGAGATTGCCATTCCTTTCTTTCTAGTCTGTCTTAGTTTGGAAGCACTGCTGAATCCTGTCCACCACGGGTGACTTGCTGGTATTTGAAATACCAGTGGCGTAGCTTCCAGCATCACAGCAACATGAAAACCACCACAGTCTGACAAACTGACAGACGGGTGGTAATGAGAACATAGTGACACACAAACAGAAAACCTTAAAAATAAGAAATCTCACTGATCACTTTTGAAGGTTGCTAGGGAACCAATTTTTTATTCTAAAAACCAATAAAGTAAAAATAAACTAGTATCACATTATCAAAATTTCCCTTTATTTTGTGCCTCACAAGCATAGAGGAAGCCTGAAGAAGTATGGCTGAAAGAGGCTGGTCTGGTGGATTAGATTCAGCCCATCTATCTCACTGTGACTCCCTCAGTGAGGGGACATATGACAAGCGCCCTGAGGGTACAGTGGGACTGCCTTAAGCGAGAGCCGCAACACCGTAGTCTAGGTGGTTTCTCCTCAGAAGCAATGATGGCAGACCCTATAAAGAAGAGGAGAAATGGAATGAACTGACAAGGGTAAAGGGAAAAGGCTCAGCTCTATACCAGATTTATCCATTAAAAAACACATGGCACTGAGATTTGCCTCCTTGGGAATTGCCCACGCACAGGTATTGAGGGCCATAGATTGGGCTGGGTTCCCAAACTCTTGAGGACTATGCAAAGAGAACCAGTTTGATGCTGTTAAAAAACATGTCGTTTCAATGTCTTGACTTCTAATGTTATTAGTGTACAAAAGTAAGGGTAGTAAAATTATAATGTCAGTTGGTAGAAAAGTTGATGATGTTGATGATCATACAGCCCCGGGGACAACCATAAGATCATAATAACAACCATGAACCCTAGATTATGTGAGTGATCCCTCTGAGCCAGGCACTGTGCTATGTGTCTCCTTGAATTCTGACAATCACCCAGTTATTTTCCCCATTGCACATATGAGGAAACTGATTACACAGAGAATTTAAGTAGCTTGCTAACAAGTTGCAGATATGGGATTTGAACCCAGCTGTGTCTGACCCAAATCAGTGTTCATAACCACTAGCACATATTTGTGCTATCAACTACAACCTCAGGAAGCAGTCTCAAATTACAAGAAAAACCCTTGGCATTTTTTTTTCCAATGATAAAAAATCATTTCTTCAAGGAAGAGGGCCAACACTTCATCAGTATGTGTCGCATACCATCAAGCTCAGCCTCACAATGGTAATGTCTATTTGACAACCAGGGATAAAAGTGATATTCTTTGGAAAATGAGGCCACAATCCAGTTAAAAAAAAAATGATGCTAGGTATGCTTTAATTTAATTTAAGTCTTGAAAAAACAGCTTGCCCAAAAATGACTTTTCCAAGTCGCATACATTATTTCAATCTGTCATTTTGTATTGACCTTCACAGGCCTGAAATATATTGCACTGGACTTGTGACTTATGAGAATAATATTAAAGTTGGTAATATTTTTTAAAAATCTTACTTTGTATCCACTCTGATTTTTAGTGTATTACATACAACTCTCGGAAGCAATGATATTATGAAGACTTCTTAGATATCTATTAGTTTTATTGTTAATTAGAATTTATTGAGGTTAATTCAATAAACCAGTGTAAAGGTAAAAGTTTCACTAAAATAAAATGTAAAGCATCGTGTATTTAGAAGAATAGTTCCCTCAATATTTTGATGCTGAGTAGTAGACTTTATCTTAAGGTTTTGTGAAATTCTATTTAAGATTTAGCACTCAGTTTACTAGAGTTTGTATATGCAAGTAGAATTTGGAATACCTTCTTTTAATTAAATCTTACATCTTTGAATATAACTTCTCTATAATATATTTCTCATATTTTAATTTATACCTTTCAATAATCTCACGATAAAGATTCATCTTCTTTAATGTATGGTACCTTTTGCTTTGTCGGCCAATGAAGAACTCAATTCAGTATCGTATATACTGCCTGTTTCCCTTTATAGTCAGCTGCTCTTCACTAATGTTGGGATAAACCAATTGTTAAAATAATTAATTATATGTTACTTTAAAAATATGATTCAAACAATCTAAATATTGAAATAATCTTAAGGAAACACTAGGACTTGTGATATGCAATATGAGCACCTTCTAGAAAATGGAAGTATTATATTGTACTTGATTATTCCTAACTAAAATTACCAAAAACTTTAAAGTGATTTTTGGCCACAAATAATCTAATCAAACTACTCTTTTGAGCAATATGCCTTTCCTTTCCATTGTAATAGTTTATTCTAATAATATCCTCATCTATTACAAAATATATAACTGACTTCTGGATAAAGATAATAGACTAAACACAGATATATCTAATATCATTGCTATTTGAAAACTACTAAAATAAAACTGAAGGGATTTGTTTTTTCAGGGCATACTTTCCAGGGAGGAAAAAAAAAGAAAAAGAAAACAAAAACAAACAAACAAAAAAATAAAAGCTGGAAAACAGAAGCACAAGTGGTAACCGTTCTGGCAGAACCAAGAACACCAAGTCCTAAGGTAGCCAGTGGGGAAAACCAACAACATTGGGAAGTGATGGCACCAGGTACCTCTGAAAGTGGCAGCTGAAGGGAATCAATTAAATAAGAATGTTAGGTTAAAAGTTATTTAAGGAGCTGTTAGAACTCCAGATCCCATTTGTCCCTCAAAGCTACAGGAAACAGTCCCTCACCCATCTCATTAGAAAACTGAAAAAATTATTCTCTGGAAAGGATAAAACAGAAGACATCTGTTTCATAGGAACACTGAGTGATCATTAGCACAGTAAACACCAAGAAACACAAATGTCTTCCTTCATTGAAAAGCAAAGCACTGGTTGCCAACCTTTACACTTCTCAGGAAATCAGAGGGTTAGGTGTATACTGGAGTTCATCAATAAAATGGCTCAGAGATCTAAGCCCTACAATGAGATATAAGGTCCATCCATATACTCTGAGCACCTGATCACCTTCTAATCCTCTTCTTTTAGATTTGAGCAAATGACCAAGGATTACTTGACATTCTAAGAAAGCTTTTTACATGAAAACTGGTGACTGAAACAAAAGAAAGCACAAATACTTGAAAGGAGAAGACTATATAAGGAAAAGAAATATAAAATTATCACCATTCATGTACTCAGAGAGACAAGAGAAGATAGCAAAAAGATGAAATTGTACAAGGTGTTATAGAAACGGAGAACGAACCCAACAAAATCATCACAGGTCATAGAAATTAAAAATATGATAGCAAAACTCAGTTGATGAATCAGACAACATAAAGTAAGTAATTATCGAAGAATTAATTCAAGAAAATTTCCCAGAACTTAAGGACATGGTTTTTCATATTCCTTAATGATAGCACATGAATGAAAACAGACTCTCACCATCTTAGTGAAAAATTATATCTCATAAACTTCCAGATAGATATGAGAAAATTGCATTAAAATGATAAGAATTAATATAGATTCAGACTTCCCAACAGCAACAACGAAATGAAGAAATGCCTGCAGAACTCAGAAGGCACAGTTTCCATTCTAGTCCATGCCAAACTACCAGTAAACTGGTTGTAAAGTGTGAACATTTTCAGACTGTGAAGTCTCCTCCACCTTTTCGCCATCAGCCACCAGAGGATGGGCTCTGCATATGAGGGCATAAACCATGAAAGAGAAAGATATGGCATACAGAAAGTGGGAGACCCAACACAGGAGAGAGCTGAAGGGTAGCTGCAGGATGATCATGAAAAGAGAGCCCAGAATAAACAGCTGTGACTATTCTGAGACACAGAGGGCAAACCTCCCAGGCTGAGGTAGACCAGAAAGCTCTAGAAAGTTTTTGTGAAGCAGAAAATTTTGATAGAGTAATTAAAGTATAAGAATGTCGTGAGAGGAGATTTGGAGATTGGCAGACCGTTGTGATGACTTAGTGGTAACTACCTAGAAAGCTGAGCAAAAAATGCATACAGAAACAAACAAAACAAAACAATTATTAACACCAGCTGTCTTAGTCATCTAGTGCTGCCGTAACAGAAATACCACAAGGGAATGGCTTCAGCAAACAGCGATCCACTCTCTCACAGTCCAGGAGGCTGTTGTTGTTAGGTGCCATCAAGTTGGTTCCGACCCTTAGCGACCCTATGCATAACAGAAAGAAACACTGCCCGATCCTGCACCATTTCACAATCATTGTTATGCTTGAGCCCATTGTTGCCGCCATTGTCTCAATCCTTCTCATTGAGGATCTTCCTCTTTTTCACTGACCCTCTACTTTCCCAAGCATGATGTCCTTCTCTAGGGACTGCTCCCTCCTGATAACAAGTCCAAAGTATGTGAGGCATAGTCTCACCATCCTTGCTTCTAAGGAGCATTCTGGCTGTATTTCTTCCAAGGCAGATCTGTTCGTTCTTTTGGTAGTCCATGGTGTATTCAATATTTTTCACCAACACCATAATTCAAAGGTGTCAGTTCTTCTTCGGTCTTCCTTATTCATTGTCCAGCTTTCACACGTATATGAGGAGATTCAAAACACCTTGGTTTGAGTCAGGCGCACCTTAGTCTTCAAGGTTACATCTTTGTTTTTTAGCACTTTAAAGAGATCTTTTGCAGCAGATTTGCCCGATGAAATACATCGTTTGATTTCTTGACTGCTGCTTCCATTGGCATTGATTGTGGATCCAAGTAAAATGAAATCCTTGACAACCTCAATCTTTTCTCTGTTTATCATGGTGTTGCTTACTGGTCCAGTTGTGAGGATTTTTGTTTTCTTTATGTTGGGGTGTAATCCATAGTGTAGGTTGTGGTCTTTGATTTTCATCGGTAAGTGCTTCAAGTCCTCTTCACTTTCAGCAAGTAAGGTTGTGTCATCTCCATAATGCAGGTTGTTAATGAGTCTTCCTCCGATTGTGATGTCCCATTCTTCTTCATATAGTCCAGCTTCTCGGATTATTTGCTCAGCATACACACTGAATAAGTATGGGGAAATGATAAACCCTGATGCACACTTTTCCTGAGTTTAAACTATGCAGTATCCTCCTGTTTTGTTTAAACAACTACCTCTTGATCTAGAAGTCCGAACTCAAGGTGTCAGCTCCAGGGGAAGTTTTTCTTTCTCTGTCGGCTCTGGGGAAGGTCTTTGTCATCAGCCTTCCCCTGATCTAGGAGCTTCTCAGCACTGGGGACCCCGGGTCCGAAGGAAGTGCTTACTCCCCACCATTGGTTTGTGGTGGTATGGGGTCCCCATGTCTCTCTGCTCCCTTCTCTCTTTTATATCTCAAAAGAGATTGATTTAACCCACAACCTAATCTTGTAGATTGAGTTCTGCCCCATTAACATAACTGCTGCTAATCCCACTTCACTAACATTGTAGAGGTAGGATTTACAGTGCATAGGAAAATCACATCAGGTGACAAAATGGTGGACAAGCACACAATACTCGGAATCATGGACTAGTCAAGGTGACATACTTTTTTTTTGTGGGGGGGCACAGTTCAACCCATAACACCAGAGTAAACAGAAATTTCACACACACACACTAGAATTGCTGTTTACTCCCTAGCAATTCCCTGACTAGCATTTATTAATCAGAATAAACTCAGAATATCAATTTAGCAAACATTACAATAAAACTGTATTTAGAATTAAGAGCCTAGGTATAGTTTTGAGCAGAGATAGAAAAGAGAGACAGGTCATTATCAACCTCTTTAGTGAAAAGTCAATAGATAATGACTAAACTAAAGTAAGAAGAATAGTAAGAATGAGAAGAAGAAAAGGAAGTTGTTAAGAAGTTACAATACCAGCATGTTACTTACAGATAGGGAAGTGAATCCTGAAAGAATACAGAAAAATGCTGGAAGTGGTTGCCTTTAGGGAAAGCGAAATGGAATGAGGAGCAGAATCAAGGATGGGTATTTTTCTTAACATTTTGGATCTAAATATTTGCAACTGTGGTTGGTATAACTATACAACATATCATCGGCATTGTGTGTAATGTATTTTATTTAGGAAACCACTCACAAGTTTTCCTTTCGAGGTAGCAATTCCAACTTTGAACTGTGGAGAATCAGCAAAGTTCAGGCATTCAGAATTTTTAATAGGCCATGCTCACGTTCTATCAAGGACAAATTACACTCATCCTACCAAATAATATCGCTCCCCTTCTCAGTTGTTTATCTCTAAGGTTAGAAAATCTACATCCAACACCATACACAGTTTTATTGTCGTGTGCATGTTAGCAATTTTAGCCCAGATAACGTCAGAGAACGTAGGAGCCGATGTTGTTCAAACTCAGTTTTAACCAGCCTAATGAAATCCCCATTTTCTTAATGAAATACGTAAAAAGGAACATTCTGAGTTTTCAGGAATAAGAAACCATAATATAAGACCTACTTTAATTAAAATCACTTAATATTATAAAGCCCATAGTCCCGTTACATTTCAATAAAATGATGGACCATAACAAACCTTCGACTGCATCCACTTACGCATTTAATTCAATAACTAGATCAGGGACGCTCATCAGTTGTTCACCGTGTGGGGATTCAGAGATGAATGATGTAACCTCATGAGTCTGCTCATCCAGTATGTATGAGATCCTGGAATCCTCAGAATTTTTTCTTTAATTCCCTTACCTATATTTTAGCCAGAGTATCCCCAAATGTAGACTACTAGATTGGTCTCATTAATCCCACAAACCATTTTTAATTTTGTGCAGTTGATTAGAGAGCGGGTAAGAAGAAAACAACTCCATATTCATAAAAAGAATGTTTTCCAAAGTATTCTAAATACTTCTTACTTGGAACTAGAATTCATTTTCCTCTGGAAATGATACCCAAATGGGGGCAGCTAACATTATAGAACAAGAATGTGTTTGATGTTCTTGGGAACCTATCACTTATTTATTTTCTACTGGAACTATTCATTTCTGTGTGTTTGCACATGCAAATGTACTCAAATTTTATTCTGTGTGTCAGAAAATAATGGCGTACTCAATTGGAGCAGTTAGAAGTATTTCTTTACTTCTTTAATAAGGCACAGAGCACAGTAGTACTGAGAATACAGACATGTTCCCAGAGTTTTCACGGTAGCTCACATTCAGCATAAAATCCGATATTTGATGACGTATTATTTTTTTCCCATCCCCATCAACATTTTGCAAGAATGGCATTATGCATAGACTTGAACTTTGGGGAGGAAATGCACAAATTCAATATCACTGCTATGAACAATTTGCGTCAAGGCAAAACACGTCAAAACAAACAAAAGACTTTTGCAGTAAAGTCACTTCAATGTAAATTTGTTAAAATGAAGAGCTTTGAGAGAATAAGCTTTTTTTAAACATCATGTTGAAACAAACATAACATTCTGAAACAGGCTGACGTGACCAGGCTTGGACAGATGATCGCAAATATCTGACTGTCTCATTTCAAAAGTAAGGGACTCGTTTGTTAACGCCCTTTTCAAAAATGTGGGAGAACAATTTCCTCTCCAAAGTAGGTTGAACCCAGCCTCTGTGATCGTACCTAAATTATTAATTTGGCTGATCAGTGCATTCCCTTCACAGATATTGTAAAGGGAGACCGACCCCATTCCCTGTTCAAAATTTCACACGATATTAATTAGTGGATTTTTATTTGTAAAATGAAGACAGTAGTAAACCCTAGTCAATGCCCAATTGTCTTATATAAAATATACTAGACAATGTAAACTATTTAGAATGAAAATTGGTATAATTCATTACCATGTGCACACAGGAGTTTGGTCTATAGTTCTTCTACACATACAACCTGCATTTTATAACTGAACAAACCACCTCCCCCAACCCGATTACAAATCATTATTTTAAGGTTTGTAATAAGGACACCTGTCTCAAAACCTTTCACGGGTTTTTAGTTCATTTCTGGTGAGCAGTGTTCGAGTTGTTTCTTTTTTAATCAAAGCGGCTTTTCTAAATTGCTTTCCAAGCAGACCTCGGAATATTAGCAGTCAAACTCTAGCTCTGGCCTTGTTGCAATTTGAATATTAACAGTCGTAGTTTTACAGCCGCTCCATTTTGAGTAATGCACTGCAACTCCCACAATTCAGCCTTCGTTTTTTCCCTTCCTCAGCTGGCCCTGGCCCTTCGAATGTTTGCGTGGTGTCACCGTGAATGCGCTCGGAGCAGAGTTATATGGCGTCATTTGGAGAAACATTGCGTTAATAACCAGAGTTCAAGGGCAAAGGATATAAACGGAGCAAATTACAAGTCTGAACTGATATATAGCTTTTGCTAAAAGGGACATGGAATGTTACTTTATTTACTGGGCACTGGTGCACTTGCAGAAGGTGCAGGAACGCAAGAAGGCATTTTTAAACGACCAAATCACAGCTTAAGAAAACAACACAAATTTTCAGACTAGAAAGAAAGCTAGTGCAAGGATCAAAGAGTCTGAGTTTCTTAATGAGAGTATATAATTTGTAGTAAACTACCTTAAATTTCTGGGGTAATTTCGAAGATGATAATATCATTTTATATGTCACAATGGAGGGAAAGCAGAAGCTTACTGGAAACCAAAATTCAATCGGTTATTTCAAACTGCAATCTAGTCCAATTTTGTCCTGGATTCATGCTATGCTTATTGCAACCATTTTAACTAGAGTTTACCACTCTGGTTTAAAATTTAACACCATGAAAGAGACATGGGTAGGAAGGTTCTATTCTATTTTTCCTATGTTGACTTCAGAGCTATCTCAATAATTAAATAAAAGCGGAACCAAATATTTAAAAGAGAGGAAGCAAAATAGATAAGCAAAAGTCGAACAAAAGGACCACCTCATTAGTAATCAAAGAGAATGAAAATCAAAGAAATTATTCCTCCCTGCTACATTATCAAACATTCTTGCTAATATTCTCAATAACTCTGAGCATACTGTAAAATACGTGATGCAGTATTTCATTACTGGAAAGATGGAAGGCTGCAAACCTTTTTTTTCTAAGCAGTTCGGAAACTATTTAAAAACTATCAAAATATTCATAAAAGTAGATTTATTCCATTTTTAAAACACTTATTGGAAATAATTTAAAACCTGGAAAATTTGTCCTAAGATGTTCCTTACTGTGTTATTTACTGAAAACTTAGAAGCCACCTAAATATCTAATATCGGGGAAATGGTTAAGTAGACTACAATATCCACATTCAATGAAATATTAAGCACTTATTAAAATTAATTGGTAATAGCTATTCTCTAGTAATATTAAAAATGTTTTTGACATGATACAAATAAGTACTTAAGCATATATAAAAACAGTTCTAGAAAGACACATCCATTAATTTATTTTCTGTGTGTATTTTTTGTATTGTTGCTTGTTTTAGGTGTCTTTTGGAAATTTCTTTTTTCTAAACTGACTGTTACGCCATTACATTTGTGTTAATTAAAATGTTATATTTTAAAAGAAATGCACATAGTGAAAGTCCTTCTCCCCCATTCACGTTTCAACTATAGTTTGGTAAAATATACTTTTCTGACATGTTTGAGTCTCACTTACTGCTATTTTAAACATAGCTTTCATTTCCGTGGTGGTGAGGAAAGAGAGGGTGATGGAGTATTCTACAGCACAATTATGAAAGGGAGTAATAGGAAAACGGAATAATGTTTTCCTCATATGAAAAAAAAACTGCTTTCTCTAAACTATTTGCTCTCAGAGGTAAATGACTCAGGGCAGAGGCAGGGCTGACATTCCTTGACGTGAGATGTATTCCGTACGTATGCTCGGCAGTGCAGCTGGCACAGGAGGAAACGGTTGCAGTCGATGGACCTGTCCTTTAGTCGTCAAAGAAGAACCTGGATGCTACAGTAGGTCTTTCCAACTCCTTTTTACGCTGCTTCACAACATGTTTTCTCCGGTTAAACCCTCTGTTTCCATTCCTACTCGAAAGCTAATGAGTTTTAAAAAGGCCATCTCTTAAATCGAATCGCCTAAAACCATGTGTTGTCAACTTTTTTAAGGATGAACAGAACATATTCAAATTGCTCATGACTTTTAAGCATTAAGTTATGAAAAATTCACACATTTGAATGTACTAAATATATATCTAGAGCACACCCTTGTATTTAATGTTATTGTTTTGGAAAAAGCGTCATCATTAGCTAATATCCAATTGTCTTATGTTTTTATCATGCATTGAAATGCATTGCCTCCCCTCCATACAACCTTTTTAACATATTTCAATGGTTTTAATATTGCCTGAGATAAGTGAATGCAACTGTTCAGGTTTGATTGTATATTGTTTTTCAGATACTGATAGGCATTCACATAAACGACAAATAGGGAGTTATATAAACTGTGTGCAATTTGGGAATGGAAGGTTTGTGGCTTGTTGTGATGGCAAAATGCTTTTTCGAACATCAGTCCTAAATTTTGCGAGGTTCTTCGTCCTCCACTTCCCCATAGTGCGTTTTCCTTTCTCCCACAGAGATATAATAGAAGCTAATCTTCAAAATCTAAACATTCCAAGCGCGGTCCTTTTATGCAGGCATCTTGCTCTCCCGGCTCAGAGCTGGGCGGCGCGGAGCGCTCTCGCATTTACATTCGCGGGAACCCTGCTGCTCGAACCCCGGCTGGCCGACAGGCCATCCATCAACCGCCCTCCTGCCGCCGTAAGCCGCCGCCGCGGCCAATCGGGCGGCAGGTGGGGCCACACCTGCGGGACAGCCCGCCGCTTCCGCTTGCTCTCTTCGCGATGCCTTGCCTGCTGGGAGTGCCCGCGCAAGCCACTGCGCTCTCCAAGACCAGAACGGAACAGGTATGCTCGAGCGACAGGGACGGTGTGCTCGCTGAGCCTGCGGCTGGCAGCCAGGGGGGCGGCTGGCATCGGGCGTGGGAAGACACGTTCTCTCTCAAAGCACATGCCTGCTTTGCATTGCTCTGCCATCCATGTGTGGACACACGGACCGTCACTGGGTTTAGTCTCTAAAAAGTGAAAGAATCAGGATGCTTACCTTTGGAAGGGAAGAACAACTGAGAACACATTTTAGTGATCGAATTCCTTGCCTCTGGCCTTTTTTTTTTTTTTTTTTTTAATAATCAGAACGCATGGTGGAGTTTGCACGCAAAATCTGAATTCGACACGGCCAACGCATACGCCAAGACCCAAGTGAACGGTATTTACTAAAGACTGATAATTAAATACAATCTCCACAGGATGCAAAACACAACAGCAAACAAAAACCTAACCTACATCTCAAGGACCATAGAAACAATTGTAACAATTCAGAAAAAAAGTGGAACCGCCAACCACAAGGCGGCCTTCATATACCAAATAGGCAAACTATTTTTAATGGCGCTCATTTGCTCTCTGGCGGCTAAGGTTGGTGCTGAGTTTCGTGGCTATTCTGTGGAGGCGGCACCAATAAGGCCTGCTGACACTGTATGGATTTTATAACTGGGCCAGATAACTGCCTCTGGTTTAAACAATCCAAGACATCTACTTTATCATGTAATTTGAGAACAACTGAGGGCAAGCTGAATCTCCCCGCCCCCCCCCCTTCTGTTTCCAGAGTGTGTGTGTAGATGTCCATTATGTCAGCACAAGGCCTTGGAAAACAAGAGCCCTGCGCGTGGCTTCAAGGTTTCTCAGGAAAGCACATTTAAAAATAAATAAAAAATAACAGCAACAAGCATCACCTCCCACCCCCACTCCATCTTTTGCTTCTGAATCATAAATCATGAAGAAAAAAAGTGGTGACTCCAGTTTTCCTGCCTTTAACAACTGGAACTGATAATGCTAAAAAGGAAGCGGAATAACGCGGGAGTCATATTGTTGCAGAAGGAGGTGGGAGCCCCTTGAGACCCGGAGGTTCCTTATCTGGGAAGACCTCCCCTTGGCTGAGCAGGGTTTCTCCTCTAGGCTGGTGGTTCCCAAGCCTGACTTGGTGAGACTCACCTGGGAGGTTTTTAAGAACATACCAATGCCTAGATCAAAATCGGAGGTGCAGTGGCTCCGTGGTTAAGCCTTCCTTGCTAATCAAAAGGTGGGCGGTTCAAATCCACCAGCTGCTTTTTGTAAACCTTATGGGCAGTTCCACTTTGTTCGATAGGGTTGCTATGGGTTGGAATCAACTCCAAGGCAACGGTGTAGATCAAGATTCAGGGGTCTGAACATAAATTCTTGAAGGCCTCTCCGGTGATTGGAATGTGCAGCCCACCGGCTCTGATATTCTGTTCTGTTTCATAGAATGCAAATTTTTTGCCCCCCCTTTCTGACCCTCCCGTCCGTCCCTCCCCTCCCCCTCCCCCACGCAAAGTCCGCACTGGGGGAACAAAGTCCCTTTTTTTTTTTTCTCATTCCTAACTCACTCCTATTAACATTCTAGTCTGGTCTTTCTTAGTGCTCAAAGTTTATCGCTCTGAACACTTTGACCGCGGGTTTCTTTTTACTACTGAAGCATTTGTGTGTATATTATTAGTGAAAATAGTAACTTTTTAAAGACTTGCTGAGGAATTTTGAAGTCAAGATTTTTTTTCTTTTTTTATTGTATTTTAGATGAAGGTTTTCAGAGCAAATTAGTTTCTCATTAAACAATTAATAAACATATTGTTTTGTGACATTGGTTGCCAACCCACAACATGTCAACGCTCTCCCTTCTGGACCTTGGGTTCCTCATTACCAGCTTTCCTGTCCTCTCCTGCCTTCTCGTCCTTGCCCCTGGGCTGGTGTGCCCATTTAGTCTCTTTGTCAAGAATATTTTTCTCAGAACTTAGGAGCCCAGAGTGGAGGGGTTGCCCTGCGGCTACTGGCTGTCATTCATCCACTTACCGGCCTACCTGAGTCCCGGCTCTGCCGGCCTGCAGACGTCTCGCTGCGCATTTGGTATGAGCAGAGCATTCTTTCTGTTCACCAACGTGGAACTGAAGTTTCCCTTTGCCTTGGTTTTTCTCCCTCTCCGCGGCCAGCCGCGCCGCATTTCTGGAGTATGTTGTACACTTTTCCTTGAGAGATAGATGATCTGTTCTTTGATTAGACACTCTGACCTTTTACGGGTGTTGATCATTGATCTTGATCTGGGCTGGAAAGCAAGCTCTTGACTCCGAAAGTTTCTCCGCCGCCGACACCACGGGGAAATTCAATTTCTGTGTCTGAGCAGCCCGTGCAGCCGAACTCCTCCTCACTTAGGATTCCTCTTGTAATTATTTTACTTTTATTAAGCAAGCTGCAGCCTCTGCTTCCCAGCTCCAAATTTTACTTAATCAATTTTTCAGTGTAACTGGCTGTAATTGTTGGGTTGGATATTGAGCTTTCATGGGGCTTAGACGTAGTGTGTTCCTGGGAAGGGTCTTCTCCATACCTCGCAGACACATGGGTAATAATACCATACATTAATACCTCCACATTGGTTTATGTGTGTTTGACCACAGTGCAAGCATAATTATTTTTGCCCAGTAAAAGCTATTAGAGATCTATTTGGTTGGTTTTACGATCAATACCTCCTGTGATATTTGTGTAGCAGCCACAGAATAATCAATTGAGGGTCATAGAAAGTAAATTACCATCCTCCTATAATGATTTCTTTTTTCTAGATGAGAATTGGGTTTTATTATTTCATCAGGAACCCCTCACAACGCATGCCCAGACTGTTTGAGATAGATATAAAAGTTGTGTGTGGGTTTTGAACATAGTATTAATATCCATTACTTGAATTTATGTTATTGGATTATTGAATTAGTGGATTCACACTGGAATTCCTTCAAAAACCTTTCTTATGTACTCAGTGACAGTTAATAATAGTCGGGCACAAATGGAAGCCTTTGCTGCATGGTGGAATAAGTCAGTTTGCAAAAGTCAATCTTTGTAGCTGTCTCTTTAAAGCAAATTCAGAGTTGGTTAAATGTGTTCTATTGACAGTGTGACTGAGCTTCTCTCTTCAAACCCTTCTGGAGAGTGACTGGTGAACTAAGCAGTAGATGGGACCAGGAATGCTGAATACTAATGCCGTGTCCACCAGTAGGTCAAGGTGAAACAGGAAGGGATCCACACTGGCTTTCCAGCCCATGCTGTATGCCTAACCTGGATTCCAGACTCGATGGCTCCGGCTGGAGCCATGGCTGTGCCTCTATAAAAGATTGCAATTTGCCAAGCGGAGGCATGCAATCCCCCAACTGTCTTAAAGGGACCCATTTTCAAAGTCGAGCCTTTCTTTTTGTTGGTGCAATCAGTTGTGCACTGAAAAACTGCAGCTACAGTTGGATAACTGCAGGCACAACAGGCCACGAGAGGCCTCTTTGCTCCAAATTTTGTACCTGCCACTAATGGCACTTATAGCAAGTGGGAGTGTGGTAGGAGCTTTTTTAAAAATTGGGGCCAGTAAATTCTCCGTGGACGGAATAGGCAAGTACAGGGACGATTACTCACTTTCTTAAAGACAAAGGGCAAATAGAGACATCCTTTTCACACACTCCATCTAGTCTGCAGCGCCTGGCCTGGGAGTCATACAGCAGGTACTGCAAGTCCCCTGATCACTGGGGACGTTGCCCAGGAATCTGGGACATTTTGCAAGTGTCCAAGAGATAATCTGTGAAAAGTGCACTAGAGAAGATACTGGTGAATATGAGACTATAAATCTGGTGAAAAATGAATGCAGTGTTTAGAATAAGCAGCAAAAAGGCATTTTTTTTCTTTCAAGAAATGGTTGTTGCTGCTGTTAGTTCTCATTTATTTAGAGTTTATTAATGCAGAGGTTAAGATTGCGGTGCCTCTAGAATTTAACGGAAAGGTAAATCAGCAGCCACTTTATATTTACCTATTGATAAAATGTGTACGTTTGTTGGTGTAGTTCTTGTTAGCTGCCATTGAGTTGGCCCCGACTTGTGGTGATGACCCCATGCCCAATGGAATGACGTTATATTCCAGCCCTGCACCATCCCCATGATTGGTTGCAGATCAGGCCATTGTGATCAATAAGGTTTTCATTGGCTGATATTTGGAAATAGATCACCAGGCCTTTTTCTCCTAATCTGCCTTTGTCTGGAAAGTACTCTGAAACCTGTTCAGCTTCATAGCAACGCACGAGTCTCCACTGACGGATGGTGGCTGTGCACGAAGTGCATTGGCTGAGAATTGAACCTGGGTCTCTCAAATGGAAAACAAGAATTCTACCACTGAGTCACCAATGCCTGTATATATGTGTGTGTGTGTGTGTATGTATGTACATGTATATATATATGTGTGTGTATATACATACATGTATATTTGTACATATATATGTGTATATATATATATATATTTTTTTTTTCTGATGAGCTAGGAAATGGGCAGTCTTGCTTCTTAAGATATGCAGACTTGTTGCCTGAGTTGCTCCCAGTTCTCAATGGCTAAACATCAGCCTAGAGGAACTTGTGAAGCTATGTCCCACAGGGGCCCCATCCTATTATCTGTTTTGTACAATGTGGTAATGAGCAAGTCGAGAGTGAAACCAAGAACTTGTTTTCCATCTTTTACAGATCACCATAAATTAAGCACACATTCTGGGAATTAGGAATCAAGTACGAAATAGCGTTGGCAATTTGATAAAATGTTCTCACTGAAATAGTTGGAAATGTCGTTGTATCCCAGTGACAAATCTAATAGCCAAACAGAACAGGAAAATGTCTTGGTAGTCCTTACATTTTCTAGGGTATTGGTGAGGGAGTGTTATGAACTGAATTGTGTCCCCCCTAAAATGTGTGTCAACTTGGTGAGGCCATGATTCCCAGTATTGTGTCATTAGCCTCCATGTTGTACTCTGATAATCCTATGTGTTGTAAATCCTAACCTCTATGATGTCAATGAGGCAAGATACAATCTACAGGATTAGGTTGTATCTTGAGTCAATCGCTTCTGAGATATAAAAAGAGAATTGAGCAGAGAGGAGAGGGACCTCATACCACCAAGAAAGAAGAGCCAGGAGAAGAGCTTGTCCTTTGGATCCAGGGTCCCTGTGCTGAGAAACTCCTAGACCCATGGGAAGATTGATGACAAGGACCTAACCCCAGAGCTGATAGAGGGAGAAAGCCTTCCCCTGGAGCTGGCACCCTGAATTCAGACTTCTAGCCTCATACACTGTAAGAGAATAAATCTCTGTTCGTTAAAGCCATCCGCTTGTGGTATTTCTGGTATAGCAGCACTAGATAACTAAGAGAGTAATGTAATGTCATTGCTAAAAAGTAAAAAAAAAACGAAAACAAAAACAAGATACTATGGCATAGGACCAGGCAGTGTTCCATTCTGTTGTATGTAAGGTCCATGAACTGGAGCTGACTGATGGCAACTATTAACAACAACACTTTTGGAATAAGACTCTTAAATGCCAAGAAGCACTCCTTTCAGTCTACCTACAGCTTCCAAATTAGCATATTTTGAAACTTGAATACTTTTTTGTATAGAATAATGCATAAAAGGAATTGTTAAGTTGTCTCACAAGTTTACTTAAAAAAGGGACTCTCAATATAATACATAAAATTCAACCCAGCATTGGAAGTGTTATGGTACCAATAATGGCATTTGTTTTCTTCTAGGTATATTGGCCTGGGAATCTAGTCTTCCAGGGAAAATGTCTTAAAGAGATCAAAGTGCCACTGGAAGTACAAATTAACCCCGAGAAGCTTATTAAAGGCTACCTAACCTACACCAAGGTGGGAATATTTGAGATTGAAGAGCTGCCTCTTCAAATTTCCCCATCTTTTTTTTTTTCCCCACGACACTTTGAGTGGCGCAAATAGTTAAGCACTCAACTACTAGCCAAAATATTGGTGGATTGAACCACCCATAGGTGCCTCAGAAGACAGGCCTGGCGAACTGCTTCCAAAAGGTTACAGCCTTGAAAACCCTATGGAGAAGTTCTCCTCTGCACATAGGGGGTCACCGTGGGTCAGAATTAACTAAATGAAACAGTGACTAATAACAACAACAACATACCATTGCCCTTTGAAGAGTTAAATCTCTGCATTCAGCTTTAGTCACGCACCCAAGGGGATAGCGAATTTGGAGAGGGTTTAGAGAAGAGGAACCCAAATATAAGGAATAGAAAGTCGAGATGTATTTAGAAAATTGTTTGTCCTACAGACTAGGAAGGTAAAAGATGACAAGTTTATGAAAAAGATCTGGTAGGGAAATCACAGGACCATTTTTCTTAAGAGGTAAAAGTAATAAAATTTGAAGAAATGGACTTAAATTCGGAGAGATTGCCTATGTATCTACAGATAAATGTTCTATTAACCATAAAAATTAAAAAAAAAAAAAGTTTGAATGAACCACAAAGAGATGCTATAAAGAATCACTCCTTCTTAGCAAAAAAATGCCCTATGCAAATGAGGCATTCAATAAATAAACAGCTGCTGTTGGAACTGCTGTTGTTAATGATAGTGATAATCATTAGAATTACTTCCTTGCAAGTTTCCGTAATAACTTCACTCTCTTTAGACTCCGTTGGTACTTGACATGGAAAACTCCCCCTTTGGATTATCTCAACCATCTGCCTTCTCCATACCTGCACCAGTAGCTTCTCTTGGCTCATATTGGCCTACCCTAGCTAACCTTGGTTTCACTTTAAGAATAAAAATCGCAAGCCTCAAATGGCCCTGCAGCCCTCTGTGTTTCCCTATGAAGTTGGGTCTCGAAGACAATAACGCCATACTTTGTTTCTTCTCAAGGCTCCATTTTACTGTAAACTGACCTTCAAACTTCACTGGGAAAACAGATGCTAGCAGTTGGGAAATCCTTCATCTTTACATAATTTAAAAATACCAACACTCACCTATATCTGCATGATCTTACCTTTTTCCTTCAAAATTGCAACTGAGGAAAGGTGCCTCCCATTGTTAAAGGCCAACCCCTTTACTTAGGTTCTTAATCCTATCCCGTCATTTTTCTCAAGGACTTTGCAGACTTTGGTCCACTGCTCAGCTGCATCCGAGGTTCCTCTTTCCTGGGTCAGTGTACAAACTAAACAGTATAAACACCTACCTAAACACAGAAAGAAGCAAACAAACAAAACTCAAATCCTGTCTCTTAAAGGATGGAAGCTGACCTCCAATATCCACTGTCCCCTTCTCCCTTAATAAAAGAATCTATGCTTTTATGCTTTTAGTTGGGTACATGATCATCTAGAATGGATGACATTCTCCAGTCTCTGTTGCAGCTAGATTTAGCCATGTGAATGAATAAACAGATACAGTCTTTCATCCTCAGGGAAGCATCCTCAATGGTAAGAGACGACCTTTTCATCACCTCCTCCTATCCCTATATTGGTGTCGTTTTGAGGTAACAGGATCTGGGTCCCTGAAGTATAGGGAGCCACTGTGGCAGCCTCCAAACTTAATGGGAGAGAAAAAGATATGTCTATCTAGTTTAAGCTGTTGTTGGGTTTTTCTATATCACTCCCAACCAAAGCTAATCCTAACATCTATGGTAACATTGCCTTGATCCCTCATTTCCTTAAAACCTCTGCCACACCCTTTGGCTTCCTTTCTCAGGCAAGTATTTTGAGTGGTCTCCATATATAGTCTCTGCATCGTCATTCACTTCATTTCCCAACCCACTCCAGTATGGCGTCTATCACGACCCCTACAAAAACTGCTTTCTTCAAGCTCACTGACTCCATTTTGTCAGTCTTCATCTTACCTGACAACCTGAAGGCATTCAACAGAGTTGTCCACTCCCTCTTTCTCAAAAGTCTCTCTTTTCTAGGATTCTGTGATACCACACACTCCTGGGTTTTCTTTTATGGCTAGTTACTACTAGTTTTCCTTTGCAAACCTATATTTCAGTTTTCTACTCAATACCTCCCATTTTAGGTTTCATAGGCCTTTTAAACTTAATGTGTTCAAAATGCCTCAATATTTCTCATCTTAACAAATTCACTGAGTCACTCAATCTAGAACACAGGAGTCACATTAAATCCACTCACTACCTCACTTTCTAAAACTCAAATCCCAAAACCACTATGGTTGGGTCTATCTCAAACAAAAATTAAATCCATCTATTTTTGTCCATTTTTTACTTCTTCTGCATTAGTCCAGGTCCTCTTTATCTTTTTTCTAGACTATCAGCAGCATCTGATCCATTTTCTTACTTTCTCCTTACCCTGCTCAGCCCTAGGTTAATCTAAAGAAATAGTACATACTGCTCTGCTGTTCCAAGCTCTGCAGTGAATTGATATTGCGCTAAGAATAGAACCTAGCCACCTGACATGGATCTTACAGCCCTGAACAACACTGCTCCCCTTACACAAGCTGTCTTTTATTGCTGAATAATATTCCATTGTGTGGATATACCACCCTTTGTTTTTCTCTTCACCAGGTCATAGTCATTCAGGTTTCCAGTTTAGGGCTATTATGTATAATGGAAAGTAACACTTATTATTTTTAATTATACATTTTAAAACTTGTTAACTGATGTCTCCTTCCTAAGGCTGTAAGTATGAGGGCAGGGACTGTGCCTGCCTTGTTACCAATGTATGCCTGTTGTTGTGAGCTATTGAGTCAGTTCCAACTCATAATGACCCCATGTACCAGAGTAGAACTGCCCCCATAGGATTTCGTAGGCTGAAATCTTTATAGGAGCAGTCTTTCTCCTGAGAAACTACTGGGTGGGTTCGAGCCCCCAACCCTTCCATTAGCGCCAAGCACTTAACCATTGTGCCACCAGGGCTCCTTGTTGTTGTTGTTAGGTGCCATTGAGTCGGTTCCGAGTCACAGTGACCCTCTGTACAACAGAACGAAATCCTGCCCTGTCCCGCGCCATTCTCGTGATCGTTGTTATGCTTGAGCCCGTTGTTGCAGTCACTGTGTCAATCCATCTCGTTGAGGGTCTTCCTGTTTTTTGCTGACCCTCTACTTTACCAAGCATGTTGTCCTTCTCCAGGGACTGATCCCTCCTGATAACGTGTCCAAGGCTCCTGATAACATGTTCAGGGAGAATCTTTGAAAGCTAATGGGAAGTGCCTTCCATACAGTGAAATCACAGGACATGATCTGAGAACCTACCCCTGGATGGGAAATTGGAAAGCAGTTTCTGGATGTGATTGTGAATCTTGCCAGACCTAGAATCGTGCCTTAGGCTTTTATCCAAGTGGCTTAATTCAGTATCCAGCATGAAAATTTAGGCAAGTTTCATTCCTCGGGCCAGAACTAAGGAGTCTTGATATCCAGAAACTGAGACTTAGAGAGTCATGTGAGCAGAACGTTGTTGTTGTTAGCTACCACTGAGTCAGCTCATGGCAACCCCATGCACAGTGGGATCAGACCACTGTGATCCACAGGGTTTTCAGTGACTGATTACCACCTAAGAAAGAGATGAAAACTCGTGATAGCTGTGATGAAGATGCTATTTATCTGTTTCATTGAAATGGGGATGCTTTACACATATCTTGAGTGTCAACATTTACAAAGAACTGTTATCTTCATTGCTTCTTGACAAAACCATTTAAGTACAATGAGAGAATCTGTGAACTTATTATTGGAAGCTAGAAGTCTGTTGAGAGCTGTATTCTGCTCCTTGGAAAGAAAAAGTTTAAGAAATGGAGATGCTGAGGAAAGCAGGCTGAATACCTGGGGCCTGAGAGAAGCTGAAATTGGGTGCATGAGGACGATCTGTCAGGAGACCGTGAAGGGGCCAGGGCCTCAAGAGCACGAGGCCCGGAGAGGGACTGTTGGGTAATCTTCTTCTCACATAGCCAGAACTGACTTGGTTTTCACTCAATAACTTAAGCAAAACTCTAAAAGGAAAGTGGCAAATAAATAAATGACCCTCTCCCAAACATTCCAGTTTTTCAGGAATAAAAGCAAACAGAGCAATCCCAAACATGTAATTGAAATGGTTTTCGAAAGGGTCATTGAAAGAACTGATTGGCATGTGAGCCCTGTAACAAGGAGTTGGCTGGTACCTGCCTTTTTAAACTGGGAGCAAGAATGAAGAACAAAAAAGAAGCTTCTAATAGAAGTGGAGGTGACAGCAAGATGATTTGCTATTGGCTGCAGGGCTTTGGGGGCAACTAACAGAACAGGAAGCATCCAGCAGCAAGCCAGCTGGCATAGGCTGAAAATAGGGAGTAGCAACTTAGTAGTTACCACTGCACAAAGAAAAAGAAGGGTCTGATAAAGAGGTCCAAGGAAGAATCCAGAGGAAGGAAAGGATAGAATTCCTGGTGATAGATTAGTTTGGTTGTAGAGAGAAGGATTCTGACTTGGAAATGAAGTTGGGCAGATGACCAGAAAGGGCTAAGGAAACCCAAAGACTGTCACAAAAATGATCATGTTACCAGGCTTTAAGCATACAAAATGGAAGTCTGAAGAATCTGAAGAAGCCTATATGTACAATATGTTGTCAGTGTTAACAGTCATCTAGTCAGCCCCCAACTCATGGTGACCCCATATATCTCCCCTTCCTCCCCTGTCCTTGCCAGTCTTTTCTCAAAGGAAGTATAAGACCTGGTTTAAAATGGCATCTGAATAGTAACCTTCATCCTTATAAAGTCATGCAGAAAGACACAAACTAACACTACCATTGATGGACACCATTTAGCGGAACTGGGAACAACGTTCATGAACTGCACGGTTGATGAAATTGGCCAGAAAACAGAAAACCATCCCTCACCCGTGCTATGCCATCAGAAGGTAAGTTGAAAGACCCTTTCTTTGCACTTCTCAATCCCCTTTCCAACTCTCCATCCCCACTGATGCCATGAGAATCACCACTCAGGCCCTTTAGCAATGTCTTTGACAGGTTGCTACAGATTTTTTGAGACTCTTAGAATTCAGTTTCTCCTTTTTATTCCTTCCCAATTAATACTTCACATTTTAGCATTGATAGAAATTCTTTATCTCCCAGAAAAGGATAAAGAGGGGCAAGTGTTGTGTGTGTGCGTGTGTTGTGGCATTAGGTGGACATGTACATAGACAATTGCATCGTGGTCGTTGTGGTGCCTACAAAATAAACAATCTTTTCCAGGAGTGGTGAATTCTGTGGGTTGTAGCTTTTGTATATTTGATATATCACATGCCAGGCAGTACCATTAGGATAAGATCCAATTGTTGTCTAGCAGAGAAAGTGGCATTAAATACTGTATTAAATACTATAAAATAACACAAAATGGCCTGATCCAAGACTTTTCACTGAAAATGCTAAAGGTAATGGAGAAGCACCTACCTAGTTCTGTGCGAAATAGAATGTGACTCATCTCTATTGTCACAGATCAAGTTTCCTCCAGAATAAAAAGGCTTCATAAATACACTTCAGAGAATATGAGAATTGATCATCCATGTATCATGATTTTGTAAAAGAAATTCACACTTAGGTACTAGCCAACTGACAGATGAATCAAAATTAAGAACTCAGGAATGGGAACTCCATGGCATCAAATGGCCCCCTCTTCACTTTCGCAAATTGGATTCCAACTTTAAAAATACAAATTAGGAATCCAATTCACGGAATTCTTATGTGTCGATGCTTCTGCACTGGTGTCCATAGTTGCTTCTAACTCTTCTTACCTAGAACCAGAAAATGAGCTGCGTGTGGTATAAGCCTTTGATGCCTGATTGCTACTGCTGACACATTCACTGATGCTGTTCTGATACAGCCCTGGCTACAGACGACGTCACTATTTACACATTTAGATCAGGATGCTGAGCTAATTATGAACTATCCTCTCCTTACTACCCCTGCCGCCTTGAGCCAAAGATAAACAGAACAGCAAAAGAATAACCATTGCATACCCCAGGAACGTGCCAAATGAATTTTTTTTGCATCATTGAAACTCATGTTGAATGACCTGGGTCAATAGTTTTGATTTTTGTTTGTAACTGAGAGATAATACCTCTCATGACACCTCATTTTTTCCAGGCAGTAAGTTATAAAAATTACTGCTTTTTGACTTCATTTTTTTATGTAATTTCTTTATTACTGTACCCACATATAGAAAGAAAGCAACGCAAAAATGATGTTGCAATGTTTGGTTTTCTTTTTTTGCTTTGGCTTGTAAACTTGCTTACTGCTCTGCCCATCTACTCACAGCCCAGTTCTCCATAAGGAAATAACGTGAATTGCCTAGCTATAATCCTTCCGTATGTCTGCAAGCACGTACGTTCTTATACAAATGTAATCCTACAATCCTCTGTGGATGGATACAGTCCGTGGGTATTTGTGTGTGTGTGTGTGTGCGTGTGTGTGCATCATTACTTGCTTTTTTCCTCTTTTTTTCTAAAATGGACTACACTTCCTGCATAAGGATTTTCCTACTTGAGTTTTGCACGGAATATTGAGTCAATTGATATGGCTCCAATGTATTTTTTTAATGGTTGCATAATATTCCATGGTGTGGATGTTCTATGCTCAATTTACTTTTTGTTTCTTTGTTTTTTGCCACTATGAAGAGTGTTATAACAAACATCCTTCTACATATGTCATACATACTGCCTGCACAGTGATTAAGAGATCTATCAGCTGCTAACCAAAAGGTCGGCAGTTCATATCCACCAGCCGCTCCTTGGAAACCCTATGGAGAAGTTCCTCTTTGCTCCAGTGGCATCAGAGTTTTTATTTGGTTTTTTGTTTCTTGGGGTAGATTCCTAGGAGTGGGACTGCTAAGTGGAAAGATATATATATTTTTAATTTTAATGTAAAATATGCTATCAGATTGCTTTTCCAAAATGCAAAAACTCTTCACTTTTTTAAAAGCTGTGTATGAATGTACCCTTTTCCACACATTCCTGCCAGCAATCGATGGTAGAGTTTTTTGTTTTTTTTTTTAATTTTGCCAGTCTGATGGATGTAAAGTGATAGATCGCTGTTATGTTATTATCATTTTCCTGACTCCGAGTGAATTTGACCATCTTTCCCATTGTTCATGGGCCATCTAGGATGACTCTTCTGTTCACTGTCCCCTTGCATCAGAGGCTTATTTTTCTGTTGGGCTGTTTGTCTCCATCTGGCTATACATTACCTATTAACCCCTTTTTTCCTCTCTGCCTTTTATAGTAAAAGAGAAGCTTTGTTTTAGAAATAGAAGAAGAAGATAAAAGGATCTGAAATCAATTCAAAGATGAAAATGCTTAAAACATCCACTCTCAGAAGATTTGCATTTTAATTGGTATCAAGCCTGAAAAGGAAAGAACGAAGCTCCTGGAGATACTTCTAATCAACAAGGAAAGGATATAAATCACAGCACTCCATCAGCCTGATTTGCACCTCCCCTACAGGTATTTAATCTGTGCACACTATAGTATCTGTATACATGATAATGCTGAAAAGCTGAGCATGGGTCATGCTCAAGCTGGCAGTGAGAACGAGCAACGGCAAGATGCTCAGGGAAGCCGTTTGTGGAGGCTGAAACATCCAGGTCTTAGGTGACTATAGTGGACCTTTTGTTTTGGGGTTGCCTTGGGCTTGTGCCCACAAAAGGGGCTGATATTCAGCCATTTGAGACTCATGGAAAACAAATTCTCCAGTATTCCCAGAGCATTCCAGACTGGCTGCGAGAAGAGGGCTGACATTTGCCTGCACAATTTACAGGCACTCTACCCCACAACGACCCAATGAAAAAGAAAACAACAAAGGTCTGCGGGCAGATACTGTCCTCGAATTCTGATTACCACATAGGCCTTGATGTCCGGTGTGGCTTCAAGTGTGGTCTCCACCACTGTGAACTTGGGCAAATCAGATATGATCTCACGCTATAGGCTGGAACTAGATTTGCTTTTCCAGATTAGGAAAGTAGCTCCAGGAGGTGTTATTAGAATCAAGGGTTGAATGTATATGAAGTTGCTTTGAAATGTAGTTAAAGCATTATACTAATGTTACTGTTTGGGAATTTATCAGAGAAGACATAATTTTATTTCTGTGAGCTGGTGAGCATAGAAAAGTAATCATTACCTCCCACTCTTCATTTATTTATTTATTTGAGTGAGAATACAATGATGATTTAAGTCCAATTCCTTAACTGTTTTTATATATTATGTAAAGATGTCAGAGGGGAGAGACTTAACCATGGTAGGGTGCCCTCCACAGAAGGTGTGATTCAGTCAGAGAGGCTTAGCACAGGAAGCTGCTCCCTCCTTTTACTGCAAAATTTCAGTAAGTGCAGATGAGCTGCTGGCCAGTAAATGCATGCCTAAATGCATGAAGATTAGCTTGTCAGAGGTGAGGTCCTGTGAGGGTGTGGGTGACAAGTTGCCTGACCTACAAATTTTGGGACACAAGACTTATAGAATCTCCAGCTTGTCACTTTTTGGACTTGTTAGCACCCACTATTGTGTGAGACAATTCCTCAAATTCAGTCTTTCTCTGTCTCTATACACACACGTCTATATATACACACGTATGTATGTATGTATATATATACATATCAGTATATATACGTATGGGTATATATTGTATATATACACTCACACATACACACACACATTGTCTTAGTCACCTAGTGCTGCTATAACAGAAATACCACAAGTGGATTCTCTCACAGTCTAGTAGGCTATAAGTCCAAATTCAGTGCATCAGCTGCAGGAGAAGGCTTTCTCTCTCTGTCAGCTCTGGAGCAAGGTCCTTGTCATTAATCCTCCGCTGGTTGAGGAGCTTCTCAGGCACTGGGACCCTGGGTCCAAAGGACATGCTCTGCTCCCAGTGCTGCTTTCTTGATAGTATGAGGTCCCCCACTCTTCTGATCTCTTCCCTTTACTTTTATCTCTTGTAAGAAAAAAGGTGGTGCAGGCCACACCCCAAGGAAACTCCCTTTACATTAGATCCGGGATGTGACCTGAGCACAGGTGTTACATCCCACCCTAATCCTCTTCAACATAATCGAATCTTGCCCTATTAACCACAGGCAGAGATTAGGATTGACAACATATAGGAAAATTGTGTCAATCACAAAATGGAGGACAATCACACAATACTGAGAATCATGGCCTAACCAAGTTAACACATATGTTTGGGGGACACAATTCAATCCATGACACAGACATATATGTATAAGGAGACCTGGTGACTCAGTGGTTAAGACCTTGGCTGCTAACCAAGAAGTCAGCAGTCAGAATCCACCAGATGCTCCTTGAAAACCCTACAGGGCAGTTCTACTCTGTCCTATAGGGTCTCTATGAGTCAGAATCAACTCGATGGCAATGGGTTTGTTTGTTTATTTTAATATATATGTTTTATCTTACTTTCTCTCTAGAGAAACATAACTGAGACATTTTGGTCTATCCTAGACTGGCTAAATATAGTCCACCTCATTCTGTCTACTGATTCTTCATGTTATCAAGATGTTGTGTAAGCCTAGAAACATTATTTCTGCCTTTAACATGATATTTCAAAAAGTTTGGGTTGTAAGTAATTGGAATTTAAGCTGTTGGTAGGCAAAGTATGTTATGAATTATAGCAGTTTTCTGAAGAGTTTGAGCCAAAAGGATATTTCTGTTTGGAAAATTAATTCAAGCCAAAATGGCTTTCAGGTTTGAACAACAAAAAAATGGTGATAGCTCATCCCTCCACTTGGCTGGCATGGATATGGGGATCCCAACTTCTAGGATGAAGTGGAGTGTCCAGGAAAAAACTAAATCAGCCAGCACATTTTACCTTTGGCGGGCATCGGAAGAAAAGGGAGAAAATTGGGATTATTACAGTGTTGTGATCTGTTAGTCATCAGAAAACCTTTCTGTATGTTCGATAAATTCTGTTCCAGCAGGATAAACTGCACTAGAACTGAGGAAATCCTTCGAGAGTAAAAAACAGAAGAGCACAGGTGACTACTTTATCTGAAAAGTGGACATAAACCAGTGTGTTGGAATTTCATCAATATGACATCACTCCCAATGTGACATCGGAGAGCCTGCCCTCCGTTTTCTCTCCATCTCTCCCTCACACACGCCCACTTTCCTCTTAAAGAGATGATGAAGCTGCCTTTGCAGCACAGAAGGATCGTAAAAACCTGTATCCCTTAAGCTGAATTCAGCCCAATGAACTGCACAAACAGCAATAAGCAAAACAAAGCTAGCAGGAAACGTCTGCACACAGCATCTGTTAGGATCACATAACCACGAGACAGCTGTTTAATCCCAACTGTTAACATAAGATCATTTGTGTGTTTGAAGAGTGATCCCATTTGGATTTTTCCCTTTTATTTATTTATTTTCTAGCTTTGCGGAGAGCGAGGCTTTCTCAGCGGTACGGTGCAATTTCTGTTTCTGGCTTTTTCCGCTTTCACCCTCAGCTTCCGAACAAAACGGGTGGTGTGATGTTCAAACTGTAAATACTCAGAGGGGAAAGAGGATGGCTGTGTGGTCTCCTAGCTGAGCAGTGCACGGCCCCTTCTCGGCCTTTGGGACCTGCTTTCTGCTGCCTAGAACATTCATAAACCATGCTGGTCAGATTATGGGAAGAGGCCCTCACATGAAACGTGTCTGGTGGTCTCCGCCAAAATCTGGTGAGGTTGAGTTTTCTCAGCACCACCCAGGGTTGGAAGCAATCCCTGTAAAGTTCAGTTCCAAAACCTGAAAACAAAACCATTAGCCTCACAATTACTTGGAAAGGGTCAAAGAAAAGTGTTAGCAGTTTGGGTGGCCTGTCCGAGTGCCCATGTTGGAAGCTTGAGCAGGACACCTAGCTTATGATGGTGAGTTTTATAGTCATGCTTTGTTGTTGTTGCGGTATTTCAATTACATCGTACCTCACAGCCTGCAGGTTCCCCAACAGCTCAGCAGAGATTATGCATGCTTCACTGTTGAAATGCAGCCAACATGTCACAGAAGTGGCTGATATTGGTGACAAGAAGTATAAGTCGACTCTGTGGTCCTTGGGTGGAAGGAGTCGGCCACGCATATTTGGACAAGCATTAACCTTGAACCAGGCCCGAAATGAACATTACATAAATCTTTCTTCACCTCCTTCTGTCTCTTTTAAAATTTCATTCCAGTGAACCCTCCATTTTGAGCCCAACATGATAATCACATGTGCAATATGAAGTTTAAGTTTCTGAGAACATTGAAAGTTGAAGTCCTTCTAAAACTTCAGAGTAAATGTCTTAAATCCAATTCTTAGGACAAGTTCATTTCTAGGTCAGGTAAGCCTTGGTCATCGAAGGAACTTTTCACTTCTAACTAATTTTGGGTTTTAACTTTTTTAAAATATAGTTTGCTGAAGTGCCATTTAAAAGTCTTTGAAATTGAAAAGATCACCCTCGTTTTTGAATGACCCCAATGTGTCCTGAAGAAAACAGCCTTTTTATTCTCTCCTGTGGCTGTACTTCCTCACAGTTATCGGTTTATTCCCTACCCTTCCACCCCCAAGAAAAGTTAAGAGACTTTTAGAGATGCCCATTTTCTGAGATTTACTAAGAAAAACAAAAGTCATCAGGCGTGGCAGCAATCAAAAGATACCACCTCTCAACGCTGGGAAAAATTAAATACTGAGGTCAGTCTGTGCGTGATTTCTTATCAGACTTAGCTGAAATGCTTATACCTTTAGCTTGACATTCTTTATCACACGCAAAAAAAAGGTTTGCATCCCACAGCATTGAGAATCACAGTCTCCACGGATTATGAACATCCATCTTAATGTTCAACTTCCCCTTCATGGGACAAAATCACCAACATCTTTAATGGGACAAAATCCTTTATCGACTGATTCATTTCCATGCTTTGTTTCTGCAGCTAGACGGGATATCCTGTAAGCTGGCGAAAAGGGAGGGAAATTTAGTACTATCCGTTTGTGATTTGCCATTATTATTATTATTATTGTTACTTCTACTCTCAAGCTGATACTGTATTTATCTCCTGATTTTCATAGAGAATACCTATTTTAGTAACTTTTTTCCTTCTCTCCCTTCCCATTCTACTCTAGTTGAAACATTAATCTTGGCAGGATTTGGAAGAGAGTTTATATTTGCTACTTTAAAACGTTGTACCATTTAATTGTTGCTACTTTTCTTAAAGCTAAATAATGAGATAGTTATCATATACCCTAACTGATTGAGTCTAGAGTGGCTTTATTTATTTATGTGTTCTTTTAAGTGTGGGACCCGTTGGGAAAAGAGTTTGGATTGATTTTAGAAGAAGAGGAACTACCCGAGCTGGAGAGAGAAATGGCGCAGCCTGAGTAAGCACACAGGTGGTAGAAGTAGAAGGATCTCTTCAATGCTAGTGATTGACTTGTCAGCTCAAACTGGGAGAAAAACAGCCTACCGTTTTGAGATCACCTCAGGTTAGTGCTGTAACAGGAAACATAAATGAGAAAGAGATGATCTGAGGAGAACAGGAATCCCACTTGGACACCGATTGACTCACACACCACACCTCACCATGACACTTTCCCACCGTGGAAACAAACATATGCGTCTGTCACTGCGCCAGCAACGTTTGAGACCAGACACATTCATTTTTGAAACTTCAGTCTAAGACCCAAAGTTTTAAAAAAGCATTTGCCTGGATTATTAGGTGCTATTGCATTTTTGTCCAATACAAAAGGCAGTATTTCAAGGCAGCATATATCTTTGAAACAAAACTTGAGGATTTTCCCACTCAGTATGCTTTAGTGCTTTACACAACCTCAGACAGATCTTGGCAAATAACGTATTCATCAACAAATCAAGATTTTAAAAACAAGCTCATTTGGAATTAAGACAGAAAGAGAATGGCTTGACACTGGGGGATGGAAACTCTGAGAAATTAACCCACTCTAAATCAACCAAGGAGCCCCTAAGTGGTGCAGTTGGTTAACATGCTCAGCTGCTAATGGACAGGTTGGAAGTTTGAGTCCACCCAGAGGCACCTTGGAAGAAAGACCTGGTGATTTAACTGTTGAAAAATCCGCAGTTGAAAACTCTATGGAACACAGTTGTACTCTGACACATGGGGACACCATGAGTCAGAATTGACTTGAAGGCAACTGTTTTGTTTGTTTTGTTTTTTGTTTGTAATTAACCAGAGTTTCCATTTTTCAAAGTAGATGCTCCTTGGATTTGTATGTACTTACATTTTGCATATTATGACTGACAGAGATGGCAGCCCACTCTCAAAGCTGGTTATCTTGAATGTAAGAAACAAACAGAATGATTGAACAAACAATAGAAGTGTAGGTTAAGGGATGTGGACTATGCACGAGTAGGAAGCAGTAAGTGCTGTTCATTTGCAGCTATGCTAGAAGCCTCCGCATGCCTCAGCAGCTCAGTGCATACTTTCCTGGCACAAGGCTTTTTCTGCCTCCCTCACAAGAGTACAGTTTCCGGAGACTCCGGCAAGATGGCGGTCTAGGCAGAAGCACCACGCCGTCCCTCCACAACAAAGATCCGAAAAACTAAGCCAAACAGAGAATCAA
>NW_004443955.1:19225660-19228160 GCF_000243295.1 Trichechus manatus latirostris
AAAAAAAAAAAAAGAGTACAGTTTCCGTATCTGCACCATCTCCTGACCCATCCACATGTCTCCAGCTCCCTCCACGCCCCGTGTCCTGTGGCCTGCATGGCCGTGCTATTCTGGGATCCAGCTTTGCTTTGTCTAGTCCGTATTCCGCTTCAGAATTAGACCAGAGGCTAAAGAAAGTTTTTGCTTACCTATTATCTATTCCTCCGATTATGTCATATTATATCAATTTTCCTTGTGATTCTTAACGATGAGCTCTAGCTGATCTCTTACTCAACATAAGATACAGAGGGTAAAATTAGGAGCACCCCAAATGTTTAATTTGCACACATCCTTTGAAAGGATGGATCTGAGTTAGGTCTTGGGGGCGGGGGGGACAGGGGAAAAAAACAGTTTTCAATCTCTTCTAAATTTTTGGACCTCTAGCCCCTCTACCCAGTTCTTCACTCCCCTCCTGGCCTCTGCCTCAACAGCATACACATGCTGTGAAGACCGGTGAAGGACCGAGGGACCTGGTGGAGTGGGACTGTGTCCAAGACTGACCTACTTCCATTTGTCCTTGTAAATATGATTGGGCATAACTCAGCACAATGTGGAAGGCACATTTAATTTTAATCAGAAATATTCCAGGGAGCATTTTATACGTCGAGTAATCTGTTTTGAATTGGTCAGCTGGCTTTGTTGCCTTTTGGTTTTCTTGTTGTTATCATCGTTGTTTTAAATAAATCAATAGAATTGATTGGTAATTTGGGCATTTAAAACGGCTCTAGGAAGATTCTACTGACAATTGAGTCAAAGTATGTTTAATGAAAAAAGATTTTTCATTGAGCAAAAAATACTTTGAGGAAAATAGTCTGATTAAACATTTTATAAAATCAGAAAGGAATCTTATGCCAGCCAATTCCCATACCTCATTCCCCTAAACAACTGAAGTGGTAAATTGAGGCGATTATCGCAAACACCTTTCCTTAATTATAGGGATTGTCTGGGTAAGCGGGTTCTGGGCCTAGATTTTTGAATAATTATCTAAATTTGAACTTTGTTTTGCATGTGAAGATATAGCCCTTGTATTATGGTCACTTGTAATTTTGTATCAGAACTATGTAGCCAAACACATTAGGAAAAAAAAAAAATTTCCCGAAAGATATTTTAATACCACTGCTAACTTGACTTTTTCATCTGACCTCCTTTTTTTTCTTTCTAGTCTCTACATTTCCTATAATGAGCATGTGTAACATTTATAATTTGAAACAAATGAGCCTATCAAAAATTATCGTAAAACAAAGAAAACACTTTGAAGTCATTGGCAGAATTTCCCAATGTGTGGTCTGGGGTAGGAGATGGTGTATGCAGCCATCTTTGGAAAATGCACTCTGTCACAGCGCCTTTCTGGTAATATGTGGTACCTGACCACTTCCTCTCTTTAAAAACCACACGCTGACTATTAAGAGCCTTTTTCTAGTTCAATACACTCAAAGATGATATTCCAATGTGTAGCATTGATTTATATGAACAGGATGTTCACTCAGAGGTGAGCACACTTCCATGCTCTGACCAGTAGGACTTGTCCTCTTTACCCAGGAGGTCATCCTCTTAGTTTTCCTCACTTAGGCCCACCTCCCATCCCTTTAACTGGTGCAAAAAGAATGAAAGCAAGAAGAACAGTTATTCTGGATCGTTATAATCTGGACAGGTCCTCAGCGCTGTCCAGCTTTGTGTTAGACATTGCTTGATTTATGTTATTTAAAATTCAAAAACAAGTTTGAAATGTAAAAAAATTATGATTCCCGTTTTACCAATGAGTAAAACGAAGGCTCAGGCAGTACATTTTGTGTCAAGGCCATATAACCAAGAGGTGCAGATATTAAATTTGAATCCAGATTTCTCTGGCTCCCAAACCCATGCTTCTTCTGCCTACATCACCCCAAATCTATGATGTCCTTGAAACTGCCATCAAAAAGTTCCAAATGAGAACTAAGAGCTTTTCAGTGGCTTCTCAAACTAGTAGGACTAGTTCAGCTCAGTTCAGCCAACTCTGCCTAGCACTTATTATTTGAAACAAAAACAAAAGCTTGAGGTATTCCCATGCCAGTAGGAATACAACATTTAAACATATAAACATTACATATAAACATTTCAAAATTCTTTCTTCCAGAACTCATTTTGGGATAGTGTCTTACGTTACACTTTATTTGTAGGAAAAGAGAAGGAAAAATGGTGGCTGGACATTTTACATTCACTGTTGCCTGTACTTCTCACACAAAACCTGTGATGTCAATCCTCACTTCCTAGGCTCAGAGAGGTTAAGCAACTTGCTCAAGGTGACACAGCTAAGAAGTTGCAGTACTGGAATTCCAGCTCGTCTCTCTGAGTCCGTGTTCCATGATGTATTCATCTTTGCCTGCATGCTTCTTCTAGCACAGGGTTTTTCTATGTTGGCACCACTGAGATCTTGGGCTGGATAATTCTTTGTTGCATGGGGCAGGGCCAGGGGGACTGTCCT
>NW_004443955.1:19233160-19238664 GCF_000243295.1 Trichechus manatus latirostris
GAGGCTACCAAGATGCTGCCTGGTGGCAAAAAAGGGCTTAGGGAAACGTGTAGCTGTGACTAGAAATTAAATATGGGCATGAAGAAACCCTCTCTCTTTGTCCCAAGGAGTGATCACATGTTGACAGCTGGAATTTACATGGCTCTTTATTCAATAAACTAGCGCCTTCCCTGCATTCCAACATCAGCAACACAATAGTGGCACAGACGCAAACTGACACATTACACATGGTCCAGCTGTCCTTTCCACTCTCCGCTGACCCCTCCTCCTCCTCCTTAGTCTTCCTCATCTTCCTCTGACATGAGCTTTCACTTGTACATGATCTAAACGCGCACTCATGGGATGCTACCTGTATATAGCCTGCTTGCTTTCATGTGCCTGAATTCTACATTAAAGAATAAAAAACAAACCAAGAGAAAACAGGACAAGAGAAAATCCAAAACCTTTTTCCATTTTGTCCTTTGCTGGGGGGGGGGGGGCGGCGAAAAGCTGTACGTGATCAATATTTCCCATATCAAAATCTTCTCGGTATCAGAAGCCTTTTCTTTACATTGGTGTATGTGACTTTCTTGACGAACGAGAACATGAAGGGAATGTAATGTGTGGAGTAACCAGTGCTATAATTAGTGCTGATAGCTTTTATTGCCTCTAGTAGAAAAATAGTGATGTGAGAAGAAATGTGAAGTTTCACAAGATTTGACAATATTCAGTGCTTTCTTTGGACAGATAGATAGATATGTGTGTATGTTATATATATATATATGGTCGCTATGAGCCGGAATAGACTCGACAGTAATGGGTTTTTTTTGGTTATACACACACACCCCTTCATAATTTTGGCTCTGCCACGTGCTCCTTGGCTAAGCATCCATTTATAAGCCCCACAATTGTATTGGGAACAACTTCTGTTTATACCAATAGTATATATATTTATGTATTGTTTAGCAAAGTACAGCAAAGTGCATAAAACGCATATGAAATAATCCCATGACCTCATTCCATGTAGACGTTTTTCTGTTTAAAATATACATTTCATTGAAGATGAAGAAATTCGTTAGTAATTCCCACACCACGCTATGTCCTTAACATATGGAAAGGGGGGAAAAAGAAAAAAAGGCATTACGTATTATGAAGCAGTCATTAAACTTTAATCTCTACCACTAGGGGGCAGAACGAAGTTCTTTTCTAAACTGACTGCTAGGCAATCAACCATCACATCATTGTAACATTGAAGGCACTTCAAAAAGATTCAGATGTTTAACTATTGTGCTAGTGATCATACATTCATATTGGGCTGCAGGCCAAAAGGCAGAAAAAAAAACAAAAGTCAGAGACTTGCAGCTGAAAAGCTATAAAGTGGTGCATTCTACCTTAGAGCAAAAGCATCTTCAGTGACAAATTTCAAAGGCCATATGTATGCGATTTTCATGAAAAGCAGACGACCCTAAATGTCTTTGTTTAACTGGAAGCGATCTTCCTCACAGAGCAGGCAGGTTTTTTCCACAGCAATCCTTGTTTATCGTGCTGTTACAAACTTCACTCTCCCTTCTAGTAGTACGATCAGGATTCTAGAAATAGTGTTTCACGCCAACGGGTATTTCATTAACACTGCCACCTCCAGCATCTTCAAGGATATCACCTCAGGCACAACATTACACATAGAGAACGTTTCATGTATTCTGATAAAATAAGGATGCTCTTTTTTCTTCGCTTTTAAATTAAACTTTCCAACCTAACCTTTATTCTATAACAGCTCAGTGTTCCCAGTCAAATTTTCCCAAGACAGGACATTATGTTTTGTTTCGGTTTTTTTTTTTTTCTCCATTGTGGTGAAAGCACTAAAAGTGATGAGTCATTAGGATTATGGATCAAATTTCTCACAAACATAGTGCTTCGACTCACAGGACCTGGTCAGAGCATTTGCTTTTTAGACTTAATAACCAGATGTTTCTAGGACACTTGAAAACATTCTAAAAACAAGCAACACATCAAAACGTGATGGTTGGCAGGTTTTCGGTGTTAATAAACTGAAGGAATTATTTTGAGGTTATTTGCAGGGTCTACCTGTTAGCTGGACATCCAGAGAGGTTGTGAATTCAAAGTCTAATAAATTGTCTTAATAAAAAGGGGAGCATTTCAAGCTTTGACGGGGCCGCACTTCAGTGAAAACAGGACTTGAGCTGAACTCTCCTTTTTTTTCTTATGTCTTAAGTGAAGTGCCTGGTTTGGCATACTCCCTGCTCTCACCTCGTTTTCAAAGCACAAGACAGTTTTGTAAACAGAGATAGCGCTGAAAGGCGTCACAGCATCCTTTTTGCATCAGGAGTGTCACCTGATACGTATCAATATTTCCTGTCAGCTCCCACAAAGCAAAATCTTGGGCCTTATGGTCTCCTTAGATGGCTAAATATTGTTTGCTTAAGTCAGCGCATTCCAGACCTTTTATGTGGTCTGACAGTTGATTGGGAGAAGGCCCACTAACTTTCTTAAAGTGTGCAGCCATGCGTTGGGCGGCCGGCCCCGGGGGTTCCACATGAAATCCTCTTTAGATAAGTTCATACTTGCACAGAGTGACTAGCCTTACAGCTTGGTGGGCTCACTTGTCTTTAAAAGCAGGACATCCGTGATCAACACGGGGCTGAGGTTGTCTTCTGTTAACTATCCTGGCTACAGTGTCCAATGCTTGTGGAGGAAGATACAACCAAAAAAAAAAAGAAGAGAAAAGAAAAGCAACCTCCGCCCCCACCCCCACCACCAAAGATGACAGGCTAAAGTTGACAACCTAATCCTTCAGGCTTGTCTTACTTACTGAAAGGCTCAAGCAATGTCAAAGGAACCATCTGATAATAGTCTTCATGCCAAACCTAACAGCTTTATTGAAACAAGAAACTTTCACATTAAATGTCCATGTGTTTTCCCTCCACACTCCTCCTTCACTTCACTCCCCCTGCCCCTTTTCTTTTCCAAAGGAAGATAAGGCTTCCCTGCTGTAAAAAGCAAATAGAAACTGCTGCCCAGGGCCAGCTGGGATATAGTCACATTAGTGGATTATTATTACCTTGGGGACGTTAGAAATCAAGTTTGTTATTGGCAGATCCTGTTACTGTAAGAGTTGTTAATAGCTAAAATTTAAAGGGTGTTGGTCAATCAACAGCGTGTTATTTTCTTAAGCAGGGAACTGCAATTTGTCTTTCTTACTTCACTGTTGCTGCTACTACCTGCCACCAAGTCTGCCCCTTATTCTAGCCTCTGTCATCATTAAAATGAAAGTCAGTTTCGCAGAAACATAAAGAACACTTTCCTTTGGTCCTAGACTTGTGAACTACGAGAGCAGGGGGGGTGGGTTTGGAGTCTAAATCGGACTAAGAAATCTTGTAGAAAATGATACCAAACTGTTACGCATACTTGAAAATATAATAAATATGGGTGTTGTAATATAAATAAAGGCAGCTTATTCTTTTTGGAGTCTGGGTGAGATGGATATAGTGTTTTCAGTAAAATACAGACCCTTCTGTGCTTGCACTTTGTGACCTTCTTACTGGGACGGTTTTATATTTTGAAGCTAAGCTATTCATTTAAGAATTTTAACTGAAGTCCATGTTTTGGTTTTGGTTTCTGCTGAGGATGGTCTTATTTCTCCATGTTCTGAAACTGGTTAAAAACTAAAACCAAAAACAGACAACCACCTTGCAAGGAATTCAGAGTAAATAAACAATGTTTTTTCTGTTAAGTAAAGTATTTCCCTAAGGTAAGTTACCTTTTCCAGGGAATTCAAATACAACCCAAAGTTGGGCAGCAGACGTTTTCTACTAGCCTGATGAATGTTTAGGAAAAAAACAGATGCTTGAAAATTATCCTATTGTATAATTATGTGTTTGATTGGAACAGCAAAGTGTTCTAGTTTAAAATCTTAAAAAAACAAACAAACAAAAAACGATTTTCCCATTTCCTTATGAACCTTTGCTAACTTAATTGTGTGAACCCCTGGAACAGCGTTATTGGTCAGGTGGCTGGATATTAAAGATAGTTAGGTGATAATAGATTTGCACCTAGAAAAACTGCCATCAAGGGGTTAATCAGCTGGTCGCCTCAGTTCCAAATATATGAGAGAAAACAAGGTGTTTTTGGGGAAGATTTCTCACAGTGTATTCCCTGGCTATTTTTGAAAACTATACCCACGAGTTACATCACATCTGAAATAAACTCTGCACTCTAAGCTGTGGAACCTTCCAAATAGTCTGAAGAATTTGTTGTATTTTCCACATTTCTGTACTTAAAACAAATTACCTACCTACCCACCCCCTCCTTCAATTCAGAAAAATACAAATACCTCATAAGCTTTGCACTGAAAGAAGTTTATTTTGCTTTCCTGCCTACTATTGCTTTTGAAATTGTTCAGCAGTAAAAAAGAGAGAAGGTTCCTGGTAATAGCTTTAAATACCAGGAGCAAATGTACTGTCTTCCTTTTTATTCTAGGCTTTATCATGCCCCAAATTGTCAAGCTGGCAGAGTGATATTTTGGAGCAGTGGGATGATGTACAAATCACAACCACGCACACACACATGTACACACACATGTGAATTATATGTTACATATGATTTCTAATACATATAATTATCGATCTATCTACATATATATCCCATCATAAAAAGAAATCAAGTTTTGTGAAAACTAGGAATCTTGACTTCAGTGTTATGCTATGTCCGTTTTGCAGATGTGGAAATTGAGATGGGAGGTTATCCAGAAGACTACCCAATAATGCGCCCTAATAGCAAAATCAGCTAGAAGACAGGGAGCTTTTAACACCAACAAACTTACACAAGCACCATAATTCCCAGAAGTATCCAAGCTGTTTAATGGAAGACAGGGACCGGGAAAGATACGTGCAAACTAAATCTGGGTGATATCTCTCAAGGCGGTAGGGGAAAATAGCCGCGCCCAGGTATGTTCAGATTTGAACAGAAAACCCTTTCTGCAGCATAGAACATGCATTCTCTGAAGAAACAAGATGGCTATTTGCAGCTTTCTCCAGCCTGGAAAGTGTTTTTGCAAGAGCATCCTCGTAGCTGCAATAATAAACATCTCCAGCTGCAAGAGCTCTGCTAAACAAGCCTGGGCAGAACAGTCCAAATTCCTTTTCTTTGACCATCTTAGATTTCCCCTGCAAGAAACCAGTCAGGGAGCTGGCCCTGGAAATGTCCCCCTAGCCCTGTAGCTCCAAGCCTCCCCAGAAACACATGCCCTCCCCCAGCCCGCCTCCCCACTTTTGTTTTATTTACGAATATGTTGCCAGAATTCCAATGAGTTATCTATTCTGTGGCCCCGTCATTTTCCCACCGAGGCCTTGTCGCCAGCTGACTCAGGGTCCAGTCGCAACAGGGAGAAGAAAAGGAGAGAGCAAAAGAATTCTTTTCAACTTTTTTTTTTTTTTTTTTTAATGTTTCACTCATTTCTCTCTCCGTCTCTTGCCCAGGCCGCCTCCCCCCTTTGCCCTCCCTCCCCC
>NW_004443955.1:19238764-19343895 GCF_000243295.1 Trichechus manatus latirostris
CCCCCTCCCCCAGCCTCCTAGGCCCTTCTTTCCCCCTTTATGTTACATGATCGCTCAAATGGAAGCTCAGGAGGGTCCTATAGGGAATGCATAGGATCCCTGGGAGAAAAAAAGCCCCCAACAAGCTATACACCAGATGTATAATGTTATATGGTCAAACTGGCAAACACAAAAGCTGGAAAACAAAAGGCGTGAATTAGGGAGAGGCATTCAAAGGCGTGTTTTCAAAACAGCCCCGCCAAGAGCCTGGATCCCCCTCCTGAGACTAAATGCTTGAAAGAAAAGGTGCTAAAGAAAGAAAGGAAAAGAAAAAAAAAAGGGGGCCCATTTTTTCTAATTAGCTGAGGCCTAGCTGGCACTGAATTTCGCAACTAGTTTTCATCAAGGGGGCTGTGGCTTGTGAAACTGGAAAATATACTTTTGAAACCTGCGATTCGGATTCAGGGCCTCCCCAGACCAAAGCTATGCTTATTTAGTCATTGGGTTTTTTTTCCCTCACTTTACCAGTTTGAGCTCTGCCTTGTTTTATACCTAGATCTCTTGTTCACGCCCTCCCTCTAAAGCACAAATATTACTTAAGTTTAAAAAGAGAGCAAGAGGAAAAGTGACAATAGCCCTCCGCCCCTTCTTTCTGTCACTTGTTGGCAGGGGGCTTGTCATGCCAGCAACATCCCTGCCTGCTATGAATCTCATTCCACAGCACTCCCCAGCACCAAAGGGAGAAAAAAGGTGTCACTGCAGACAGTGTGTGTGTTTTCTGTAAATGCTGGGATTAAGATTTAAACTGGCAACCACTTTGAATTTAAATATTTGGAGGATGATCTCTTGCTGTGAGTTTTTTTTTTTCAAATACAACAAGGCAATGCTTTCAAGGCCCACCCACTGTCCTCGAGTCCATTCCAACTCCTAGCAACCCTGTAAGACAGGGTAGAGCTGCCCATAGGGTTTCCAAGGCTGGCTGTAAATCTTTACGGAAGCAGGCTGCCACAGCTTCCTCCCACAGAGTTGCTGGTGAGTTCGAACCGCTTACCTTTTGGTTAGCAGCTGAGCAGTTTCACCATTGCGTCACCAGGGACCCTTGCTTTCAAAGCAGGGAGGTGCATTCCCCAAGCAAACAGCTTTGCTCCCACGTCTTGAAAAAAGGACACACACACACAATTCAAATTCTTCTTTTTCTAAAATTCTTATTTAAAGTGAGCAAAACGGTGTCATGACCAGAGACTTATTGGTCCTCTGCTGCCCAAAAAATTATGAACTTGCATTGTTTAATCACATTTCTAATAAGAAAACAAAACAACTCATTGGTAAGAGAGTTGGTGGGCAGCCTGCATTTTCAAGGCAGGCAACTTTAATTGCTGCACTGTCTGGCTGGGATGCCTGTGGTCCTTCGTGGTGTGTTTTAGTAACAAATGCTTGTTCTAATGAATTAGCCTTATTAGGGGGCTCCTCATATTCTTTCATAAAGAGCAGAGCCATTCTGAACATCTGAATGCAACAGTCTCTTGATATTCTCACACCGGAGGCTGTAGCGTGGGATTGCATTTCCTCCTCGGTATTTTCATAAGAATCATATTTTTGAATGGCACAAGAGTGAGCAGCAGAAACATAAGAACACGTCTGAGCTAGTAGGCCCCTACTATACAAGGACCCAGAGCCATCAGACAGGCTTGCAGAATTATTACGCTAAAAAGGCATCTGCCTTCACAGCTGAACAATCCAGATTTTAGTTCAGTCACCTCGTGGCACATTTTTTTGATAAACTCATGGCAATGGATACAACAGATTCATTAGCTTTGATTAACCTTCTTTAACTAGAGTTAAAAACTTGCTGTAGACAGCTCAGCTACCAATGCAGCCTTTAAGATACTTTATCATGTTTAAGACCCAATTACTGTTCCACTGAATAAGAATAAAACATCACAATAAACAGCGGTACAAACAACCAGTCTAATGCGCACAGCAAATAATCATTAATTTATAACAGCAACCTTCCCATTTCTATGGTTTTTCTGACGGCTGCACTTAATTCAAGTTGCATGCTCTGGAATGAGATGCTGATCTGAGAAGCCGGTTCCCCGACCTTATTGACTATTGACTTTTTATTATTTTCTGTCTTCTAGCTATAGTTTGGAGTTTCAGAATGTTCCTTTTAAAAGTTCAAAATAAAATAGCCAGAAAAAGGGATACAAAGTCAAAAGAGTTTCTGCAGACATAGGTCTACATGGGAGACAGGATTAAATTGTGATGGAACTTTAGGGAACTGGAAGAATAAGAATTTCTTGTCAATGATTAGACACATTTCTAATTAGACAATTGAAATAGTAAAGTAAAACAGCCTGATAAAATCAGAATTGCGTGAATTAAAAGAGTTCTCCATATATTCCATGCAAACATTTAAGAAAGAGTTACAGTAAGGTCCATTTTATCCATCTTGTACAGGACAAGAGCTCGAGAATAACTCCAGGGCACAATGAGTTAAATTTGGACAGGATTTGACTGAACCGGGAATAATGAACAGTGAGATACTGCAGCTTTCAGGCAAAACAGAGTAACAACAATTAAAAGAGGGAGAGGGAATAAGGGGGAAAGCAATCTCCAGTCAGTTAACTAACAAGAGCAGCACAGTGTTTGAAAGAGAGAAATCAGAGGCCACCAGGAATACTGCTGTAGCTGCTGCTTGCTTTGTGCTGGGGTGTGGAAAGCATTACAACATTTGTGAGCCAACTGTTTGTGGGTTTCTTCTCATCTGCTTTAAAATATTTGGTTTTGCCATATTTCCATAATAACCACAACCATACTCTCCCCTCCGAAAACCCCCCCCAACAACAGATGTGTGTGCTAAAAGGAAGTCGAGACACTGATATAATCAGACACTAGTTAGAGTGCTTTCATACTAAATTCTCCAGCAAATTCACAACAACAAAAAAACTCTCAACCGCTGATGGAATTAATCTAAGATCCTTGATTATTTGAAGTTCTAAAAGTTTTCATTTTGCATGTTGTTTGTGAATGTATAGTGCTTTATTTATCAAACGGCGGCGTAATTTTCCCTTCAGCTTGAGGCCGTGATTGTGAAACAAATAAATTGAAGTTTAAGGGCCTGTTCTCTCCAAATTTAGTTCCATTATCACTTTAAGAATGCCCGCTACTTGATGATACAAAAGGGGGTGTATGTAGCTGCTTATTTAGTTGCTAACTCAGCAGTATGTTGGTTAACACACCACTCCCCAAATTCCTTTCCAGGGTTGTTTTATGGTTGGGTGTCTCTGCATGTGAGTATGTGTGTGTGTGTGTGTGTGTGTTAATATCGGCTACCATGTGTCAGCAAGATCTCTTCCAAAGATTTAAGAGTTAAGATCTTCTTAAAGAAAAAAGTTTTGTGAAACTTAAATAAGAGTAAAACACGTTTGAAAGTAAGTGCACCTTTTATAATACATTGGAATGGGGATAGCAATGATTTTTTAAAATATCATATTTTATCAATAATTAAGGAAACCTCCATCAGAGCTGTGACTTCCTAGTTGTGTACTAATATGCATTTACGTAAAGCATATTATGTGTCCCACACAATACCAGACACTCTAGGACACAAAAGGAAGCCAAATGCATTTGGCTGTTATCTTCAGTACATGATTTTGGTTTTTATACTTAGTCCCTTTGACCATATTGCCATAGTCCCTAAATGTGCTTGACTTGGAATAGTTTATTTAATCTTCTTTCTCTAAACATACTCTTAGAATATGTCCATATAACAAAACTGTAGTTGGGTGAGAAAAGTGGAATTTTGAGTTTAAAAAAAAAAAAGATGATCCATTTGGCTCCCTGCTGCTATATCTTTCTAACCATAAAGGCTGGAACCACTTAACCCCAACATGCAGGTCCAGCCCTAAAATGACTCTGGAAATCATCTTGACCCTGGGCAAGGGGAATTCAGGGAGCTGTAGACCAGCAGTTCTTCAGCCAAGCATGAAGTCCTCTTGGCTGCCGGACAAACTCTGTTCCCCATTTCTAGAGGTCAGGCACCAAGCTTGTTCCACAAGACAGGCCTTCAGCTCTCATCCCAGTTAAAGGTATTTTGTCCTGCCTGTGTGCCCAAGCACAACTCATTGACTTGCTTTCCTGTATGGCAACCCCGTTCTGAATACTCGCAGGTTCTCCTGGAGACTGATAGAGTCTCCCATAATTCTAGAGCTCGAGACTGGAATTACCCTAAATGTGCAAAAGTGGGGTTAATGGTGATGGAAAAATCACAGTGATTAAGGGTAGGGGTGCACAGCTGATTATTGTAATATTGTAATTGCTGTCAATAGGTCGTACACCTGTAAAAAGTGGAATTGACCAAAAAAAAAAAAAAAAAAAAAACACGGGAATTGCATGGCTTCTGTTGTACTTGATAGATTTTGTTTGCTCCCCATCTTGTACTTCTCTCCATGTCTGCTAATACATCCCTATAGCCCTACTTTTCCTTCCTTTTCTGACATCCCCAAGTCAACTAAACACAGAAGTGTGAACATTTTTAAGTGTTCTCCCTGCTAGATCAGCCTCTGAAGCTCCGTCTAAACTCAAGTTTCTGGCCAGTTTTACTCTGGCTAGTATGACTCATAACCTTTTGAACTGGGGATAGATACTAGCAAAGAAAGATGAAAAAACAGCAGCTCACTGTAACCGAGATTGTCAGAGTCTTCAATAGGCCTCCTTACACAAATCCCTTGCCCTAATTACCCTTTAATGTCTCCTACATTCTTGACCCCCTTGGAAATATCCAGTCTCCAGTTTTAACAGTAGTCATTATGTCCATCAAAGCTATGGAAATTTTGTCTCCAACAATCCGGTATAATCTCAATGTTAGCCCTGCAAAAAAATCTGATAATATGAGGGTTCAAAGAGGAGCATGGATGAACTTTATATAAATTCAGTAGCTATTTGCAGCTGTCAGTGAAAGAGGTTGGCAATCTGGCTGCATTTAAAAAAGAAGTCGCTACCTAAGTCTTGGATATGGGAGTTTTTGATTCAGTTGATCTGGGGTGGGTATGGGCATGGAAATTTGGGAGAGTTTGGGGGATTATTAATGTGCAACCAGGGTTGAGAATGCTGCTGTAAGTCTTCAGATAGCAGAATGCCAGCACAGCCTTTACTCTGTTGAGTGGAGGATTCTGCAAAATCCAAAAGGATTATCTAATCACCACCCAAGCTCAGTTGTCCATGCAACTAAGACCAGCACTTTCTTCTCTGGTCAGTAGACAAATGACATCATAGTCACACCTACCTACTACTTCCTTCTCTAAAGTCCAATGCTATATAATAAAGGCACAACTATGTGGACCTTTAAGGAAAAGGGCCTTTATCTCAAGTCCAAATGAACTCATGCTTAACCACTGCCCTGATTTATCCAAACTCCGTTCGCTCTTTCCTGATCACCAGGAGCCTGACTTATTCGTGATGAACCCCTGACACCCCAGGTGGCCACTCTGTTTTTACTTTACTCTCTCCTCTGTTCTTTGAGAAGCTGCCGAATTGTTGTGCTGTTAATACTGCTAGCTGCTGGGCCCAGAATCAGAGTTTAGGAAAAGCCTTCAGTTTGCTTCAGACTCCAGAAACTGCTTCCTGTAGCAGGATCCTCACAGCTTACTTCTCAACCACAACACTCGCTAGAGGAGGAATCAGCTTGTTCTTCTCCCCTGCTGCCAGGTGCAGCCCCAGTCTGTTGAAATCTTGACTTCTAGGTCCTCGGAATCCAGGAAGCCAGTAAAAGGCATATTATCCATTAGTTAAGAGAGATGCCGGTAAAATTCTCCAAGAGCTAACAATTTCTTCACTAATTATCCCTTCGGACACCCCCTCCAAACACCCCCCCTGCAGATCTACAAGAACCAGAGAGTTTTTATAAATTCATGGATTCTGACACTATCTAATACTGGCATGGCATATGATGGCTTTGATGACACTGTTACATGCATTGTCTCATTTAATCTTCACTGGGAAAGGGGCTGACTCAGATGTATAAAAATAAAAGAGAAGCCGCTTAATGGCATGGCGTCATTGAGAGGCAGAAACACGGCAACACTAAGTGAGGTGCCACGGAGATGCTCCATAAATGTCTCTTTCTTCCCTGAATGTATCCGCTCCTTACATAATGCTCATGTGTAAAAGAGAGTGACTACATTCTCCTCGGAAACCCTGGTGGCATAGTGGTTAAATGCTACGGCTGCTAACCAAAAGGTCGGCAGATGGAATCCACCAGGCGCTCCTTGGAAAGTCTATGGGGTAGTTCTGCTCTGTCCTATAGGGCTGCTATGAGTCGGAATCGACTCGATGGCAACGAGTTTGTTTTTTTTAACATTGTCCTTTTCTTTCTCTCTCTCGGTATAAGTAGTGCCCAAGTTAGGAAGGTGGACCAGGTGATTCCTGATAGTTCTCTGATAGGCTTCCTAATCATTACCTAAGTATATATTTAGGAGATGTGTGTCTTCTCCTCCTCCCCGCTCCTCGGAGGCTGGATGTTTCCAAGGACCTCACTGGTGGAAAAATAAACAAACGACGATTTGTTATTAGACTTAGCCGCAGTGCAACTTTCCAGGATTTATCCCTTCTGTATCAGGTGCTCAAATAGTTGTCTAGAGCAGTGATACAATCACTGTTCTAGTCCTGGATGCAAAGAGTGTCCCTTTAATGTAATCCGTGCACCATTGTTATTTGGTTTTCTGGAAAGGCATATGAGAAGATGATCATAAGTTCATTAAGGTTTACATAACATCTTACGGCTTGATGACTCTTTCAAAAAATGAAGAACAGGACTTAGGACCCACTAACCAGAATTATGAAAGTCATAAACGCTTAAAAGATTTTGGAAAGTGCTCGCTAGGTAGATGTGAAAGAAGGTGAATACCAAGTCATGGCGTCACCCAGGTATCCCATCAGAGACAGCTACATCTTTACCCTGCCAGAAATTTTCTCATTGTAATCAAACCATTTCCATGAAAAATTCACTCATCATTCTGGAAAAGCCTAACTTTCACCTAAAACAAACAACAACAAAACATCTGTGATTAGGATAATCTGCATCTGATTTTTATGCTCAAAATGGACACAATTCATAATTTTCATCTGAGCCATTAATTCATTCATTTAATAAATATGTATGAAGCAACCAACATGTGTTCTGTGTCTTTCTAGGCACTGTGGACATAGAAGTGAATGGAGGAGTCAAAAATTCCTGCTCTTAGAGGGCATGAATTTCCATATGGAACCATTAGGCCTACCTAGATAGATAGCTGCCATTGAATCCACTCTGACACATGGCAACCTTACGCCTGTTCCTGCTTCTTTCTCACAATCTCCAGCATGTTCAAGTCCACTGTTGTCATTATTGTATCAATCCATTTCACAAAGGGTCTCCCTCGCCCTTCCTTACTTGGCCCCTTACTTCACCAAATATGATGTCCTCCTCTAGTGATTGATCCCTACTGATGACATGTTCAAAGCAAGCGAGTTAGACAATGTTTTGTTTGGATCTATAAGGCTTTCATTGGTTAATTTCTGGAAGTAGATCTTTAGGCCTTTCTTCCCAGCCTGTTTCAGTCTGGAAGCTCCCCTGAAACCTGTCCACAACGGGTGATCCTGTTGGTATTTGAAATACGGGTGCCATAGCTTCCAATATCACAGCAACACACAAGCCAAGAAGGTCAAATTTTCAAGAGCTCATATAGTTGAGTAAAGCAATCCATGATCTTCACATAGACTTCAAATCCTTTGTGCTGTTTATGTTTTAGATCAGTGATGGTAAAAATTATTCAAAGGGCAGTAAACTTGCACCTCAGTAATACAGTGGACACCATTGCCCTATCACTGTTACCGCTGGAATCTGCATTCAGAGGCAGCTGTATACAGTTGACGGAGGCTGCTCTACCACATGATATATTCAGGAGCACAATGGAGAAAGGTCATCAAGGCCAAGCTTGATTTCCCTTTATGCAGTCCCTGGGTGGCGAAAATGGTTAAGCTCTACTAACCAGAAGGTTGCCCGTTTTAATCCACCCAGAGGTGCCTCAGAAGAAAGTCCTGGTGATTTGCTTCCAAAAAGTTCATAGCCATTGATGGAGCACAGTTCTGCTCTGAAACACATGGGGTTGCAAGAGTCAGAATCATCTTGGCAGCAACGGGTGTAGTTTGCTTTTTGTTTGTTTGTTTTACTTCCTGTTGTGTTTGTAGAGAAACATTAAAGCTATAAAAAGTCAACTTCTAACAATCTTCCCATCTCTCAATCTAAATCCCCAATTTCTATTATTAAGTGATATTTAACATTTTGACTTTGCTTAAAATTAAGTTTTTTATATATATATATACACATATATATGTGCATGTATAAAATAAACCCCCCTTGATCCAGTCAAAAAGTCCAACACAGAACATTAAAGATAAAAATAAGCATCTGAAGGCATGGTATGTTTCTCAGACTCTGGAAGTGACTTGAATTAGAATCAAGAAGGCAATGTACTCTTTCTTGTCCTGATATAAACCAACAAATAAACAATTTCCCAAAGCCCAGTTCTACAGACATAAGACATCTGGATACTTTAAAAAAGAATCCAAATTCTTGGCAGTGTGTCCAAACTTGGAGTCCAAAACTTCTGAAGTTCACACATCACAATTGTGGCAAAATGCTCTCCTGTCAAGATGTGTCTTCATAATATCATGTCGACATTCTCCGTTCTGCAGAACATCTCCTTAAAAAGTTGATGACCTGAGGGGAAGTGTAGTTTTATCCTATAAGGCCCTGGAATGTGATCATGTTTGTTCACCACGCACAGAAGGTACTCCATGTAATATGCAGCTCATGATGAGAATGCTTGAAAAGGTCATTGGCTTAGTTCAGATAAACAAAACGCCTTCTCTGTAACATTCTGGCATGATAGTCAGAGATGAGAATTAGGGCAGTGAGAAGACTGTGGCGTATAAAGAAAAATCCGAGGCTAGTTCAGTTTGGGTTTAGGGTAAGACTATTTTTAGTCCACAGAAAGATTGCCAGAAAGGAAGGAGTGGACTGTTAAAAAAAAAAAAGAGAGAGAGAGAGGGAAAGAAAAGAAACTAGAACTGTTCACAATTTCCAGGTTTTCAAATAGAGAGTGATTATTTAAAATGAGAACCGTTTTTAAGTCAATCTTACTGTTTCAGGTCTAATTGGTAGATGCTGTTGTCATCCTAGGAATGTGGCCCTACTGTTCTCAAAGCAAAACTTTCTGTCACCTCAGACTTCATGATACTAGGAGGAGACAAGAGGCTCTTCAGACTTTATGGAAATTTCCAAAAGCCTCATGCTGACAGAACAAAAGCGATACAAGTGATATTTAAGAGGTTTGCTTATTTAAAAAGAATAGACTATAAAAAGTGTATTTAATAGTTTTGTATTCTACATTTTTTTTTTAATGAAGGACCTACTATGTGCTGGGCTCTTTAATATACTTTTTTAAAAATTGTAGTGAAAATATATACAACAAAACCTTCACCAGTTCAACAATTTCCACGTGTCCAATTCACTGACATTGATTGTATTCGTCATGCTGTGCAAACTTTATCTCTATCCTTCTCCACACTATTCCACCACCATTAACATAAACTCAATGCCCCCAAGCAAAAAATTCCCCTTTTCCCTCTCCCTCCTACCCTTGGTAACCACTATATATTTATTTATTCAATATAAGTGGGATCATGTAGTATTTGTCCTTTTGTGACTGACTTACTTCTCTCACCATAATGTTTTTAGGTTCATTCATGTAGTGGCATGCTTTATTATACTGTATTTTTATGAAAATATTGCATGCCTTCTACATTTGTTTGACAACTGCGTCCTCCACCAGGAGGTATTTTTGTAAGCTCTGCTATGCCAATTTTTTTTTATGTGTTACTGTAAAAAAATTAGCATAGAGCACTTACAAAAACACCTCAAGGAGGGGGTGCGGTTGGCTAACAAATGTAGAAAGCATGCGTTATTTGAGTAAAATATAGTATTCTTTATTTAATCCTCACAATAACTGTATGAGGTAAATACTAGTATGTTTACGGGAAAAAATTGAGCCACAGGAACTTAAATAACTCTCCACAAGTCTCCAGCCGCCCAGGACAACCTACCCATGTTGTTGATAGATGCTCTTGAGTAAGTTCCAACTCACAGCAGCCCTAAGTACAGCAGAATGAAACACTGCCCAATCCTGCACCATCCTCACAATCATTTCTGTCCTTGAGCCCACCATTGCAGCCACAGTGTCAATCCTTCTCATTGAGAGTCTTCCTCTCTTTCTCTGACCCTCTACTTTACCTAGCATGATGTCCTTCTCCAGGGACTGGTCCCTCCTGATAAGATGTTCAAAGTTCATACAACGAAGTCTTGCCATCCTCTCTTCTAAGGAACATTCTGGCTGTACTTCTTCAAGACAGATTTGTTTGTTCTTCTGGCAGTCTATGGTATATTCAGTATTCTTCACCAACACCATAATTCAAAGGCATCAATTCTTCAGTCTTCATTATTTAATGTCCAGTTTTTGCACGCCTATGAGATGATTGAAAATACCATGGCTTGGGTCAGGCACACCTTAGCCCTCGAAGTGACATCTTTGTGTTTAACACTTTAAAGAAGTCTTTTGCAGCAGATTTGCCCAATGCAATGCATCATTTAATTTCTCGACTGATGCTTCCATAGACGTTGACTATGAATCCAAGTAAAATGACATCCTTGACAACGTCAATATTTTCTCCCGTCTATCATGATGCTGCTTATTAGTCTAGCTATGAGGATTTTTGTTTTCTTTGTATTGGGGTGTAATCTGTACTGAAGTCTGTAGTCTTTAATCTTCATTGTTAAGTGCTGCAAGCCATCTTCACTTTCAGCTAGCAAGTTTACATCATCTGCTTATCGAAGGTTGATGGTGAGACTTCCTCCAATCTTGATGCTGCATTCTTCTCCATATAGTCCAACTTCTCAGAGTATTTACTCAGCATACAGATCAAATAAGTATGGTGAAAGGATAAAACCCTGATGCACATCTTTCCTGATTTGAAAACACACAGTATCCCCTTGTTCTATTCAAATGATTGCTCTTGGTCTATGTACAGGTTACTGATAACACCTCCTAATAATGAACAAGAACAAGGCATCCTGAGATGCCCCCAGAAGAGTTTGAGGCCTTGTAACTGACAAGTGACTCAACGGTGACATTAAATTATTTTTTTCAGGTGAGTTTTCACCAGTTGTTGAATTCATGGTCTCTGAAAAAGGAATCAGGTGTGAAAGGAAATACTGGGCATGTCAGTGGGCTTTAGCTGAGGAGTACCTTGAAAAGCCAACGGTCTTTTCAGCTGACTGCTAGATTTATGGGAAAGATCTTGCCTTACAAACTTGAGAAAGTTCCCTGCAGATATTTCAGCATACTCAGCTGGGAAATTCTCTGGATTCTCTACCCCATCAAAGAAAAGCATTCGATGAGTTCATGTCAAAGTATATTGCTTAACATAAGAAATCAGGCTATGGTAAGCCATGGAAACCAAAAACCAAAAAAATAACAAATGAACTAGTTGCCCTCAAGTTAGTTCTGACTCATGAATGCCCCCTGTGGGTCAAAGTAGAACTGCGTTCCATAGGGTTTCCAAGGCTACGACCTTTTGGAAGCAGATCGCTAGGCCTTTCTTCTGAGGCACCTCCAGGTGGGTTCAAACTGCCAACCTTTCAATTAGTAGTCACTCGCTTAACAGGGCTCCAAAAGAGGCACAGTGCTTTACAGTGAAGGATGCTTTCTTCAGCCTGAATGAAGGTTCCAGAAGAACAGCTCAAGGGATCATTTTAAAGAGTTTTCATGTTTACCTTAGTGGCCAATGACAGGGAAAAATGTCAAAATGAAGATTCCAAGAGTAAGCATATTACCCAGCAGTGGTTTTAGAAGGTGAAACCTCTCTCTATGCTTTTGTCCATGTTGTTGCAAACGGCCCTGTGGGTGGGGAGTGGGTCAAACCCTTCACTGAGGATACACGAAAGGCTACTCAAATGTCTGTAGGCAAAAGCATAATCTAATGGCAGTGAAGAATAGGAAAAAGAAATTCCCCATAATTCTATGTTTCAGGGATTACTGATTACAGATTAGTACAAAATTGAAACAAAATACAAACCTAGAGTTTAAACAAAACGTGTGGTGCTTTTTTAATCTACTCATAAAATGTGGGAGAAAAATCATCTGAACTTATAAATATAGAATGTTAAACTATTTTGTATTAATTGGGCTTAACAAGAGATTTTTTTGCCCAACAGAATACGTTGGAGAAAAACAAAGAAACAACAAAGAGGATTGGGGAAAAAAAAAAAAAAAGAAATCAGAAACACACACACATTCATACAAACACACATACCCAAAGAATAGAATACTAAAATTCTGGGGGAAACATAATTAATTATATTTATCAAAAAAGTATTTACCCAGCTTCCTATTAGTTTCAGAATATGAACTGTATCTCATTTGCTGAACAACTTCAAGAGCTTAGTTTGTGTGTCTATGTGTGTGCTTGTTTTAATCTTTGTGAGTGTTTGTTTAACCTTTCCAAATAATGAGGCTAAATACATGCTTGGAGTCCCTGAGTGGTGTCAACGGTTAATGTGCTCAGCTGCTAACTGAAAGGTTGGATGTTCCAGTCCATGCGGAAGCACCTTGGAAGAAAAGCACGTCAGTCTACCTCTGAAAAATCAGCCACTGAAAACCCTATGGCGTAGGACACACATGAGGTTACCATGAGTTGGAGCTGACTCAACAGCCACTGGTTGGATACACGCTTGGATGTGCATAAGATATACATGACATTGGAAAAAATCATACACATATATATTCATACATACAGATGTATGCATACACCTATGTTTACATGTATATATTGATAATACATTTTATAAAGTGTTTTCACATTTCTTGTCCGAGTTGATCTTCTCATAAAACATATGAAGTAGGTATTTTCCACCTTCTTTAGATAGATTTTAAAAACTTCCTGACTGTATTTTCAGAATGCGTGGTGTGTGGGTACCTCTATTAAAGATCTTAGTACATTCCTGCAATGAAGTACCTACATGTGATTCTTCTGCATTGGGAAAGCCTGTGAGAGAGGAACCCTGTTCTTAAATATTTGATGTCAGGTTCATCCCTGGGTTCCATGAAAGAGATCCCGGTTCAGTGGGTTTGAAGTGAGAGAATGTGTGGATTTGCGTGCATCACAGAGATTGTAATGCATCTGATACCTAGCCTGCCATTGGGAAATGTTTTGCTATGTCTATTCCATCTCCAGTGCCTTAAAGATCATGTGCCTCATTGGAAGAGTTCCAATACTTGTTGAAAGACTGTATACATAAGGTGCTTGATAATATGAGAGCAAGTAAGTGGTGAGCTCAGGACTTGAACGTGGGTGTTCTGTGTTGTGTCCTCAATGTTGACAGAAGAAATCCTTCCCCTACTCAGGTAAGATTTCCAAGTGGTCCTTGATTATTATTTGAGGGTAGGATGGTGGGTACAAAAAAGTAATCAACTAAAGGCATTCACTTTGGCATTTCTGTTCTGCTTTTTGAGCTTAAACGATGTTGCCCAAAAGAAATATGTTAAATTCAACAGGCATTTGCTGCTCTCCTACTAAGTGAAAGGAACAGCTGTACTTAGTAGGGGAAGAAAGTAGCTACCGAAAACTGTTATGCCTGTTTATTGGGGGTAGTTATAGGGATATTCATTCCTGAACTTCTTGGGCTTTAAATAAAACCTCGGAAACACAGTGTCATGGAAACAGTACTGCGCTCCAGGGTTAGAGAACGTGGTTCCCTAACAAGACTCAAGTACCTTTTGTAACTGATTAGCCCCTCTGTCCTTGAGGAACCAGTTACATTCTCTTCTGTGATTTCCATGATTAAAAGTGTTAAACTGTACCTTGTAGCGATTTTAGCTAATTATATCAATTCAAAATATTTTCAGCTGATTTGACTTGCCACAGTTCATCTTCACCACCAAGACAAACAGTGGGAACCTAGTGGTGGCAATCCTTCGACTTTCCTGACATGACAACATCCACATTTTCCAGAAAAGCAGGCTAACTATATTTTTCAGTCTTGCTCCAATTCATCTCCAGGTGTGGAGACCCAGCTTTAATGTACCTAAACCAAATGAGGTGTAATTTCCCTCCCAATAGGAATAGGCACTTTGAATAACTATAAAGAATTGATAAGACTGTTGATTATGTTCCTATATCCAGAGAAAAACAACAAAATAAAGCAAAGAGTCAGCAGAGACGGATTTCAAACCTTTTCTAAAACTGGAGATAAGCTGACTAATCCTGTTGAGAGCATATTTGGAAAATTGTATAACTTCTTCTATAAAAAAAACAAGAAAGAAAAAATCAAACCAGTTGCCACTGAGTCTATTCCAACTCTTAGAGACCCTACAGGATGGATTAACTAAAAAACAAAGTAACACAGAAAACGAGGACTATTTTATAAACTATTGTCAACTTTGGAAAGGAACATACTTAATGAGGGTCTGTACCATGAAGTTTGTATTTACACACCAATCAGTCAATTTATTTCGGTAATCTAAAACACTTATCTTAAACTTCAGCCATTTCTTAGTCCTCCCAAAATGAGAAGAATCAAAAATACTATGAAAGGGCATGGTATTTCCAGCCCACATTTTCGATCTTGAGAGGTTTGGAAAACGTGGAATGCTTTGGTCATGATCCAAGCTGAATTTGAACTTAGATATTTGAGAGTGACCTATCACTGTTTTAAATCCAAGTTGACCACAGACAACCTTATGGACCATTACCTCATTGTTTATTCTTGTAAATTATAAATAATAAGAAGATCCCAAATTACGAGGTTATAAGAGGACATTTCTTATCACTCAACCACTACCACCACTTCTTTCTCTCCTGCTTTGGCTCTTGGACTTTTATCTAAGAGCTGAGTTGGTGAGAACAATCAGTAGTATTGACAGGATGATGTACACTCTTCTATGGAACCACATTTATCAGTTGTTTCAGATCTCAGGAGACTATGGGAAATGTGCTTCGCAAACTTCTATTCTAAAGGTCCATGATGTTCCAAATATTTAGTTTTGCTTTAGGTCAACTCATCATTCTATAGGCCCAGTAAAATGAAGCATACCATTTTCACTGTATACAGGAAAGATGATACATCATAGACTGTGTCTTTCTCTTAGAATTTTACCATCACAGTATAAAAATATAGCTGTGCTATATACAGGATTCCCTGGGTGGTGCACATGGTTAGTGTGCTCAGCTGCTAACCTGAAGGGTAGTGGTTTGAGTCTATCCAGAGGTGCCTCAGAAGAAAGGCCGGGTGATCTACTTCTAAAATCAGTCTTTGAAAACCCTATGGAGCACAGTTCTACTCTAAGACAGATAGGGTCGACATGAGTCAGAATCAGCTCTGTGGCAACTGGTTTGGTTTTTGCACATATATACGTAATCATTGTGCATAGTTGCTCTGGAAGGGAATGATATTAAAGTCCTAAAGTCCAAATATTGGTTCTATTAAGTTATCAGAATCTAAACTGTAAGAGGCATAGAAAGAAGAAATGAAGCTACAAAATAAGACAAGGAAGAAAAGACATTACATCCATTAAACACCTGTAGGTTCGCTATGAGTCAGAATTGATGGCAACTGTTTTTTGGTTTTGTGGTAAAAGCAATTGACCACTAACCAAAAGGACGGCGGTTCGAAACCACCAGCAGCTCTGCGGGAGAAAGATGTCTGCTTCTGTAGAGATTTACAGCATTGGAAACCCTATGGGGTCACTATAAGTAGGAACCAACTTGTCTGCAGTGGGTTTGGTTTTTGATTTTTAAGCTCACAACAGAGCCCTCGTGGTGCAGTGGTTAAGAACTAGGCTGCTTACCAAGATGTCAGCAGTTCGAATCCACCAGTCACTCCTTGGAAACCCTATGGGGCAGTTCTACTCTGTGCTATAGGGTCACTATGAGCCAGAATCAACAGGACAGCAGTGGGTTTGGTTTTTGGTTTGTAAGCTCACAACAATTCTAGCGGTATTATTCTTGCCATCATTTTAGAGATGAGGTTCCTGGGGCTCAAATAATAGAGACAGAACAGAAGCATAAGTATATCTGACTTCAAAGAAAATGTTCATTCCCACTTCTCCATATTCAGGGGAAATGATTGACGTTGGGACAAAGAAGATTGTGTTACTATCAACTAAGAGATGATTTGGGGTGGGAGTTGGTACAATGATGAGTTAAATAATAGACATGTTCAGACTGGCACTACAAGAGGACAGCTGGTGAGGATGTCAGGCACACAGTCAAAAATATTGGACTAGAAATTAGGACAGAGAGTGAGACTGGAGATACAGATGGGGGCCATATACATATAAATAGTAGTTAAAGTGGACAGAATTTCACCAAAGGAGGCTAAAGAACAAAACCTTTCTCTTAATAAGTATAGTGGTAAAAGGACGGAGAAGTGAGAAAACAAAATCTTGAGGATTATCAACACTATGGGAAATTTATTTTATTTATTTTTTTAGTAGTAAAAACTTGGACATATTAAATGCTAACTAAGACTGTATTCCAACATAAGTTCCATATTTCACAAATTTTGTAGGGTGTTATTACTCAAAGGGAAAAAAATAAAGTTTAATGTTCAAAGATATTTAGGGAATTGTGAATTTAACTAAGTCGAACAAGATTCTTTACCATCTTTAATTGACTAAATTTGTCTCATAAATATCCAAAATGAGGATGTGGTATGTCATTGTTCCTAAGCTTATTTGCCTGTGGAGCCTGGATTTCTTGGAGCATATTACAGAAGTAGAATTACTTAGGAGAAAAGGGCCAATGAAGACGGGGTATTGAAATACTGAAAATTTCAGGGTACCAGATGAATCTCCTGGGGGGCATCAGAGGATAAAATTGAGAAACTAGATACTGAGCATCCTGAGGGATAGAGGCAGGACTTTGATTTAAAGATAACTGTATGGAGAGAGAAGGACCTAAAGAGACATATACTGAAGGAATGAAAACTAAGCTGTGTAGACCAGGTGACCTCTATCTTCTCATTAAACACAGCAATGAAGTCTCTTTCTAAGAGTAAGGGAAATTGTTGAGGTATGGGGAAATATGCTGGACTCCTTATTGTGGAACTCTGGACAAAATGGCTGTGATGCCAGTAGAAAAATTACTGAAGCCAACATCACACAGAATGAGTAGGGAGCTTAGCAGCTGGGATGCAGAAATATGGTGGCTGGTAAGATTCAGGCCAATAATAGATGTAGGAGATGTGGTAAGATGGCAAGTGTGTGAGAAACTTGAGTGCCGGAAAGGATAATGTTGCAGTGTCTCATTATGGGGTTAGGCAAGAGGCAAATGAAGACAGGCCAGAAAAGTAGAGATGGAAGAACCAAAAAAAAACAAAAAACAAAAAACATAGTTGCAGTCCAGTTGATTCTGACTCATGGTGATTCCATGTGTGTCAGAGTAGAAATGTGCTCCACAGGGTTTTCAATGGCTGATTTTTTGGAAGCAGATCAGCAGGATTTTTTTCCCCAGGTGCCTCTGGGTGGACTTGAACTTCTAACCTTTCAGTTAGCAGCGGAGCAGTTAACTGTTTACACTACTCAGTGACATCAGGGATGGTAGAAGGGAGGGATGGTAGAAATTTGTCCTGATGAGATGGGAGTGGTAAAGGGAAAGAAGATCTGGTAAGAAGGAGAAGCTCCGAGAAAGAGATTTTGGAGGGAGAATAATTCATTCATTCATTTATTCACATGCTGTACAAATGTTTATGCCCAGCATTTCCAAAGGTATATGTCCTGTTATGGCAAGAAGAGAGCCAGGCACTAGAAAAACAAAAGCTAATAGGATTTAGGTCCAGTGCAGTAAAATGACATTGTAGACATATCCTCAGGATACAGCCCCTTTGTTCCCACTGGTCTTCATTGGCAATGCCCACACCTCCTTTATTTTTTCATGATTTACACCCTTCCTTATTCCAAGTCTATTTCTTTTAATGAAGTCTTTCTGACAACCTCTCCATGAAATTCTTTCTTCTTAATGGCTTAGGAAGAGGTGGAACAAAGCTTGTCTTATTAACCATTCTGTTTACACATTTCTCTTTCATTAATAATCTTTTTATATTGATAATATATACACCAGCCATTTAATATTCACCAAGCTTTTGGACACACATCATTCCACTGGAGTTCTGTAACTGCTCTGTGAAGTAGCCAGGGCATGTAATTTGGCTTCTACTCTCCACCCAAGAACAAAGTGAACTCAGAGAAGTTAAGTGGCTCATCCAAAGTTGTGTAACTGGTGCGTGAAGGGAGCTAGCTTGCGATTCCCATACAGCATTGAGGCCACTCCACTCTTGGGCTATTATAGGGGCTCTGTTCACCCAGAATTTCTTGCTGAATGCCTGAAAGAACAAACACGTACTTTTTTTAAGAGCTTGATTTACTGAAAGTTTCTGCATGTCCCAAAAGCATAGACTTCCTTGGAAGAACAAATGCTGCCTAAAAAAAGAAATAGAATCAGGGATTATGAAAGTACTGCAGATCGGTCCTGATCCTCCACATGTCTTTGGGCATCCATGTTATGTGACTTCCCTACGTGCTATTGATAAGCAGAGAGTGAGTTTTATCTTAGACCACAGGCAGCAGATAAGAGCCATAGGAAGCAGAATCATTCTTTAGGATGGTCAAGCAAGAGCCTCAGAAGAGGGAATTAGCCCCAGGGAACAGGAAGGGGGCAAGGGACTTTATTCACTCTGGATTTCAGAAGTCCATAGCGCGCGTTTTAGCAGGGGAGGCTTGGGGCCCTCTTCCTCACTTCTGTCAAAGAGAACTCAGTGCTGCTCAGAGTTTGGGAGTATACTACCTCTACCTTTTTTAAGTAAAATTGTGACTGATCCTAGGTCTCTAAAACATGAAAAAACAAGACAAAACCTGTTTCCAGGCTACCTCTTAATAGAGATTTAGCAGGGCCAGAAGAAAGTATGTTAGTACCTTAGCCTAGTAGTGAAAAAACCATAAGTTCAACATGTAAACTCTAAAATCTAGCAAGGTCAAGTCCATCAAAATAAATCTGTGCAATGTGTGGTTGCCATTGTGTATGTATATGCGTGTATGTATATATGTATATATATACATACACACATATGGAAACCCTCGTGGTGCAGTGGTGAAGAGCTATGGCTGCTAACCACACATATATACACACATGCATGTGTATACACATATATATACACACATATATATGCATATATATATACACATAAATATACACACACACATACATATATACATATACATAGAGATATTTGTGTGTATTTTTTTAAATTTAACTTTAACAGCCCAAGTATCTCTATTTTCTGTCCTAGGCCAGACTTGCTGAGATTCAGCTGAAAATGGCAAGCAGCTGATAAAGTCCAATTATCCCTTTGTCGAGTGTTGGAAAGTGTATAAAATTTAAATTTATTTAATCACTAGGCACTTAGGCATTAAGACATTAAAAAAGAATCAAGTCACAAGAGTTCTGACCTTCAGCGTGAGGGGAAAAAAAGCTCAAAGAGACCACATGACGGATATACTCTGATGGTAAAACGCCCACTGCCAGGTAAAAGAGGGCTGATGTTCAGATCTTATCTCTGGGAACTTAAGATATTTATGAGTGTTTATTTCATTAGGCCATTACCAGGGACAGAAAAAGGGCACTTTTTATGGGTTGAAAAATTCCCAGAAGAGTCACAAACAGAAATTAGAGATGAGAAAACCATGTTAGGTTATACGGAGCCAGTTCCCTTTGGCTTGTTCTCCCTGCTCTGTCTCCCCGAGTTTTATCCAAATCCATCTGACTCAAGCAGTGGGATTTTTCCCTCTTCCCTTGAGGTGTTATTTCCCAGCAGGAATATTTTTTCTAATATTCAATCTGAATTGTTGCCTTATGAATTCATCATAAATTCATGAGATCTAACATGCCTTTAAATAGCATTCATCTAAAAAAAAGTAGGAGAATTCAAAAACTCTGTCAAAAGCCAAGATCCTAAGGAGTAATAATTCCTCCATGTAATATAGTAGTTAATTATTAAGTAAAATCAAAACATGTTGCACTTTCCCAAAGTCCACCAATAAGAAGCAATACGGATCCTATAAAAACAAATTCCACTCACCCAACAACAACATCAACATAAGGAACTCGTTAAAATGATGCAGGCTTCCTGGGTGGCGAAAATGATGAAGCACTTGGCTACTTTCCTGAAGACTGGCTGGTGGTTTGAACCCACACAGAGGTGCCTGGGAAGAAAGGTCTGGTGATCTGTTTGCAAAAGGTTACAGCCATGAAAACTCTATGGAGCACAGTTCTACTTTGATACACATTGGCTCACATGAGTCAGAATCAACTTGATGATAACTGGTATCATGATAAAACTTCAGCATGCAGAAGAGGGATAGGTAGACTTACAATGGGCACTGAAAATCTCCAAGGAGATTCCACTCTTTAAATTTCCATGACTGGGCCATCTGGTGTTCTCAAGAGCGTCTTAGTTTTGCTAAGTACCAACAGCTGGTAATGAAGTACCCGGAATAAAAACAAACCTGTTGCCACTGAGTCGATTCCAACTCATAGTGACCCTGTAGGGTAGAGTAGAACTGCCCCATAGGGTTTCTGTGGCTATAATCTTCAGAAGCAGACTACCACATCTTTCTCCTGTGGAGTGGCTGGTGGGTTCGAACTCTGACCTTTCCATTAGCAGCCGAACACTTTAACCACTGTGCTACCAGCGCTCCTTAAATGAAGTACACCCAGCTCTATTTATACTGAGTCCACATTCAACAAAACCCTACAGTCTGAAGCTCCCAGAGCCTTTCCAAGCTGAGCATAAGAAATCTTACTAGATAAAAATATGTATTTTAATACTCCACACCCATTGTCCATAAGATTTTATAACATTACTAAATTTTGATAATTACAATAATTATGCTTCACCATGAGGAAAAATAAAAGATAAAGCCAATTGGGAAAGTTTCAATCAGGGACTTTGGAGACTACTGGTAGAAACCTGTACAGATCCTTCATGTTCTACCCTCCCAAAGCAAGCAAATCTCATAGGTGAGTATATCTTCTAATGGCTATTACTTAGGAGAAGAAAAAGAGACATGAAGAAATCTGCTCCGAAGTCTACCGTCGTGTGAGTGTTTTTGTGGACTGAGTTGGTAGCAGGTTACGTGGCAGGTAGCGGGGAACAATAACTTGATAAAACCAGGTGCTGGGGATTTGGTGACGAGTAAGATCTCAAGTCCCCATGCCATGGAGGACAACTTCTAAAGAGAGAGAAAAACAACATGTAAATAGAAAAATACATAAAAGAATCCAAATTGTGATGTTCAAGAAGTTGTTGATAGAGCTGCCACAGAGAATTAACAAGGAAAGTGGACAAGAGATAGATGCTTCAAATAGGGAGGTGAGAAAAGGGGTCTCTGAGACAGTGACGTTTAAACTGGGGTCCAAAGGATGAGAAGGAATGTTCCCAGGAGAGGTGTGGAGGAAGAAGACTGTAATCACCACATATGTACAGGGTCACACATTGGAAAGGGCATGTCCACTTGGAGGGATGGCCAGAAGTTCTTGTGGCTGTAGCATTGAGGTCCAGGAAGAGAGAAGGACTTGAGGTTGGTAAATGAAAGAGTTGTGCACAGGGTGTAGGGCGTGAGCATAGATTAGATAGCGCCTGGTCATGGAGGGTGAAGAGAGGACCCAAGGAAGACCTGTAGGTATACGGCTTACAAAGATGGGTGTGTGGTGGTGCCATTATCAAAATGGAGAAGCCAGGAGGGAGTTGGAGAAGAGTGCAGATCTGGTGTGTGAGGTGTGAGGGTGGGAGGAATGAGGACTTCCTGTTTGGATAGGTTAAGTTTGAAATGTGTGTGGGACATAGGAGGCCCTACTCCCTCTCTCTCTCTTTCCCTCTCCCTCCCGTATTTATTGAGCATAGGAAATGAGAGACCAAAACTATGAGGATTCAGTTTCTTACTTTAAAAAAATCCTAGTCTCCAGGAGGTGAGTGTGGAAACACAGATAAGTAAACCAATAAGCACAGGGTGGCAAAAACTGTGTGTAAAGAGTCCCAGTGAACACGAGGTGACAGTCACTTTCTCTGCCCCACATACAGAAGGTGTCCACTGAAATAAGAAAATATTGAAGAAAAAAAAAACAGTGCCATCGAGTGGACACTGACTTATGGTGACTCCGTGTGTGTCATAGTAGAACTGTGCTCCATATGGTTTTCAATGGCTGATTTTTCAGAAATAGATCACCAGGGCTTTCTTCTGAGGCACATCTGGGTAGACTTAAACCTCCAACCTTTCAGTTAGCAGCTGAGCGTGTTAACCATTTGCAGCACCCATGGATGCCAGGAAGACGTAGATTTATTGTTAAGGCACATTAAAGGATAGGGACCCTAGTATCAGGTCAAGAAAAGGGGAAGAAAACTTAAAGCAGTTGAAACTATGCATGAAGAGACTTGACTGAAGGTGTGAGAGCAGAGAACAAAATCAGGGAAAGTTAAATAGTTCTGAGCGCCTGAGTGCAGAATGCTTTTAAGGGAAGGTATAGATCAGTGAGGAGCTTTGAACCCAGCGCTTAGGAGTTTGGTCTTAATTCTGTAAGTGAGATATAACCATAGGTGTGCTTTAGAATAATCACCCTGGTTGCAGCTAGGGAGAAGGTGGAGAATGTTGAGAGGTGGGAAGTGACTTCCATTCACTAGTGGTCAATGTGGGAATTGACCAGATTGATACTGTAAGGAAGATTCCAGAAGCCATGACTGTGAACCCCCAGGGCCCGCGGGCTGCAGTTCCATAGTAGCCCCTTCCTACTGGAGCCCAAGGATGCCTGGGGAATACGGTCATATCTTATAGTCATGCAACAAAGGGAAAAGTGAAGAAAGAGCAATGGTGGCTAGCCTATGATTCGACAGAAAATTTGGGATTAGAAAACAGACTTCTGGCTCCTATTTTCACCTATTATATCGCAAACCTCCTTTTGGCACTTTGGGCTTTCCAAAATAAATAGACAAAACACTCTATGAACCTTTATCTCCAGACTAAACCTGTTAATAGAGTCCTAGATAATAGCAGATGATGAATGTGCACTTTTTCTAGTAGTCATGCGAACATTCTTCAAATATAAAATACCGCCACTGTTATAAACTACAATAAGCATGTACAGTTTCCTAAAGTGTTTTTGGAAAGTGCATCAGCAATTATATTTGAGTTATAAAGTCAGCTAAAATGCAAGGCCAGACTGAATTCCGAAGCTCATATATGGCAGCACATTAGAGACAAGAAGCTGCAGCTGGCCAAGCTGGGAAAGAAAGGTTCTCTAAAAGGACAAATTCAGAAAGCTGTTGACAACAGGGCTTCCAACTGCTTTGTTCCAGTTTGAACCTCTGCTAAGAATTTGCATTTCCGCCCCAGATACACTGAATCAGAACCTACATTTTAACACGATCCCCAGGTGATTCTTATGTATAATAAATTTTGAGAACAATTGCTCTGCTAGTGGTTCTCATAATTGGTCCCTAACCAGAAGCATTAGCTTCCCTGGGAACTTGTTAGAAATGCAAATTCTCAGCAGGGGTTTGAACCAGAATGAACCGGTTCAAAACCCTGGTTGACAACGATCGTAAGATTGAGTATTGTTCTGAGATTAGTTTAAAATGGGGGAAAAGAAAGATTTCCTCAAACCCTAAATCATTTATTAGTTTAGGGTATGACTGCTATAGTTCCCAGCCCAGAAACAGAAGTTCAAATTCTGACACCCTGGGATGTCTCTATTCAAGCAGAGTTCAGTTCCAAGACCAGTGGATCCCAGGAAGGAACAAGATGAATTCCATTTTTACTACAAATTTCAAGGGGGATTACTTCAAAAAGGAAAGAAAGAAAGATGCTGAGACAAGGAAATTGAAATCAATACACCCATGGTGACAGATTCAACTGGAATAAGAATAAAGTTCATTGTTGTATCAACAACAAATTCCCCTGCTTTAAGATGATATTTGGAGGGAGCATAAATCTTATGGACTACTCATACAGCTACAGAACTACACTTGGGTTGTTTTATCCAGGAGCAATGATAGATTTGTTTTACCATAAATTCTCACTTGGCTCGCTTTTTGATCCTCGACAAAGACAGGCAAGATAGCCAACTGAGAAGACTGTTAGTTCCTAAACCAGTTCTGGAAGTCCCTGGGTAGGGCAAACGGTCCACGTGCTGGCTGCTACCCAGAAGGCTAGAGGTTCAAGTCCACCTGCAGGCACCTCGAAGAAAAGTTTTGCAATCTGGTTCCAAAAAAAATCAGCCATTGAAAACCCTACGGAGCACAGCTCTACTCTGACACACATGGGGTCGCCATGAGCTAGAATTGATCTGAAGGAAACTGATTTGTTTTTTTTCAAACCAGTTCTATACATGTTATTCTAAAGTGGGAAAGTAAATAATATAATTTTAATGGAGACATATTTGGTATTATCGGCATTATTATGTCACTGAAAGAACTAAATATCTTCTTGTTAATTACATTTTGTTACTTGCCCAGTCAACTGCAGAATATTTGGTATTTTGTTTTCAAATGCTGATCTGGAAGCCAGGCGACTCTAACGCTGACCAAAAAGAACAAAGATTGATTTGACCGACAAACATCCCCAACTCTGTGTCTCAAAAACCATGTTAGTTTGGTTTAACAGGTGAACACTGTCCAAATTTATGACAAAATTACAGATAGGAGATGACCTCTTTCTTCACATAGGTCCAGGGAAACAGCATGTTTGGCTTTCAGACACATTCTGGCTCTGCTGACAGAAAGTCAGAGCCAAGTTTAAGGAGCTTTTGTGCCACACTTGGTTTACTCGGCTCTGAGGTAGTGGCCCTTATTTCATAGAGGTTGTCAAACTTAACCCAGAAATCAAAGCTTACAGATTAAGGCTATTTTATTTTATTTTTTCTTCACAAACTTTTTTTTTTTTTTTTTTTAAATCAAAGGGTTCATTTAAACACAGGTTTAATCTAGAGGGCAGGAAAAAAGTCACAGCCACCAGCCCTTGCTAAGTGGGCACATAGTTGCATATGGCTTCCAGGTACCTAGTCTACACATTTTGGTCCCTCCCCCAACCCCTGAAAGATGACCTTACTCTTGATAGAATTAATTTCGAAGGTAACTGGGGCAACGTTTGGTGAAAGTCCTGTAAAATAGGTCATCTACCGCAAGTGAAAGGAGAGAAGTTACTCAAAGGGGAGCCAGGGATGAGGATGTCTCACAATTCAGAGAGAATAGGATTTAGTGATTGTTATACAAGGAAACTGTGTCCAAAGACCCTTTCAGAATGCTTAAGAAAGAAGCCTTTGTTGATGTGAGCGATTAAATCTGCCTCCTTTACCTTCTTTTACACGTTTCAGTATCCTGTGTCACCCCAAGCACGCTGTTTAGGTGGGTGAATGTCATGTGATACACGTTACTAAACACAAAGATGTCAGGTTGGTGTTCTCGTCCCAGCTCCTGCCCTACTTGCTTGATCTCACACTGAACATGCCAGGTACACTGTTCCAGGCCAGGTGATGCCCAGACACAGGTGCAGGAGTTAGGCACAGGGCTTTGGGCCCCCTACCAATTGGCTTCTGTTGTTTTTGTTAAGCCAACCTTTGTGTTACCCCATCCTCACTTTTATTACCTGATTTCACCATTTGTCAGAAGACATCTGAGCCTGGGAAAACGGATCCTCCCACATGCACTTTAATTCTGTGTTTTGACTTTGGGTGAAAAGTCATTTTCAAAATATTCTTCAAATTAGAGTGTAGAAATGACTATTGGCCAATGGTTTACTTAAAAATCTAGTGTAATTTTCTTTTTGAAACTAATGTATGTATGTGTGTGTGTTGTTGTTGTGCTGTTGTGTGCCCTTCAGTTGATTCCGACTCCAAGTGACCTTATATGACAGAGTAGACCTGCCCCGCAGGGTTTCCTAGGCTGTAATCTTCACGGGAGCAGATCACCAGGTCTTTTCTCTCGTGGAGCCTCTGGGTAGATTTGAACCACCGACCTTTCAGTGAGCAGCTGAGTGCTTAACCATTGCAGCACCGGGGCTCGTTGTATATATAGAACAAGAATATTTCTTGAGAAAGGTCATATCTTGTTACGTTCTCAGTTTCCAAGTTCATTCGTGGTAAGAGTTAGGGACAGGAGAGCAGAAGTGTAATTAACACATCATGACGGTAATAATTAATAGTTAACATCTATGCAACTACTCATCTAATGTTTGGATTACTATTTTGTATGATTTTGCTTCCTGTAGCCCCTTCACATAGTCAGGGCACTTAGCCTATTATTTTGATGAATTGCTTTTATTATGTAAGAAAAGCTAGTGGTATATTTGTTTTACAGACCAGAAAACTCAAGGATACAGAGCTGCATAACCTGCCCAAAATTAAGCAGCAAATTTCATCGGAACCCTCTGGGATATGTTTTTAAGGAACCGATTGACCCTAATCAAAGAGAAAGCATTTTCCTTTTAAGATAGATCACAAACTTGGTCTGAATAATGACAAAATTTAAATAAAAATAAACATTATAGAGTTTTTCACAGAATGACAATTTTTCACAGAATGTTTTGGCATTGGGTAGCTCAGTTGGTAGTGGAGTGATCCCCCCTCCACCGCTGCACCGGGACATTTGAAGTGTCTGGAGATATTTTCAGTTGTGACAATGGAGAGCGAGGGTGCTCCTGGCATTAGTGGGTGGAAGCCAGGGATGCTGCTAAACGACACACAGGGCAGCCCCCACGACAAAAGGTCATCCTGCCAGAAGGTCAATTGTGACGAGATTGACCAACCCTGTGTTAATATATTTCCACGGAACTTTTGCACAAAAACTGAAAAGTGGGAAATTTAAAACAGTAAGACAATTGCTTTTTTGAACTATTTATTAAACATTTGACAGTTATCTGACTGGAATCCAAGATACCTGGTTTTAAGATTATTTTAGAAGCAATAAACTGCTTACAATCATTCCGCAAGGGATACTTCCTGTGGGTCTACCATAAGTGAAGGTTTCAGAGTGTGATTGACATAGGAAATGCTTATCCTGTATCAGAAAATTCTGCTCTGATGATAAACTTCCTAAGAATGCAAGTTTTGTTTCTTCCCAATGGTTTTTCCTTTTTCTAAACCCTTTCCCTTGCCTTTTTTATTGCAGATGTAAGTAGGTCTGGGATGAAATGCAGCAGAATTGAGCCACAGAAAGTCACTTTTTTACCTTAAGACTGTTCATGAGAATCCTTCTTTCCTGTGATTCATCCCTTTCCTTTGCAGACTAGGAATGCTTTTGGGGATAAGAGAAAAACTCAGTCCCCCGGGCCTTCTCAATGTTTGGATTTATTTTTTTTAGAAGGCCCAAAAGGATACCAATTAAAGACAATTGTGACTATATTCAAACTTCCCATATTTTTCAGCCCCTTCCAGTAAAAGTGCCTCTCCAAAGAAATCTGGTCCAGAGATGGAATGAAAGACATTTTATTTTCCCTCCTAGATATTGGCAGTACTTCACTCCTACATGTCTGGGGTTGTTTTCATCTTGCAAAGTACTTTGATATTTGTGAATGTGGCTGCATGGCTTAAAACAAGGGCAGTGATAACTCATACTAATTATTCAGCTTGTATATCAATGCCTGACAAAAGAGAAAAGAACTTTTTTTTCCTCTATGACGGTTGTAAAAATCAAGAAACTGGGAGCAACTGGAGGATTTGTGGTTCTTCAGGGAAAAAGCTTCTATTTTGTAGAGTTCATGTATCCAAATCATCAAGAGCACCCTGCAAATCGGTTGCTAACCTCCTGCAACTTCTAGGCTCTGCTGAGACAGCTCACGCTAGGACTGGTATAAACCTTTCTCCTTCCAGGTCTGAGGGTTCCAGCCTTTTGGTGTTGCTAATGAGTCTAAATTAGGATGAGGACTATCTCCCTCTTTTGACCCATGATCTTCATTTCTATTCCAGATGATATTCTACTAAATCAGACATTCTTACGATAACTCAGTTTTCCCATTTCTAGCTTGCAACAGAAGCTTGTCATATAAATTGGGGGGCAGGGATGTATCACATTTAGTCTGTTTGAACTTCCACTGAATATCTGGAAGTTCAAATAGATTAAACATGATGTCCTGGAATATGAACTGAATATTAATAAAGTTACCTGGACAACAGAATAAAACAACTTGGTTAGCTTAAGGGTTGGGAGTAAATCAGCAAGTTGTTTATATTTTATTAAATCTAAAAGCCCTTTCAGAAGTGGGTCTTGGGTAACAAGTAAATACTTCTCTTGAGAATATTCCTTGGTATAGTAGCTATTTCCTTTGTAAAACGAAAGGAAGACTCTAGAGAGGAAGCCAATATGAGGAAGGCCATCTGAAAGGGCTGGAATGAAGATCTTGGGACAAGCTGTTGAAAACAATCTGAATGTTGGCTTCTTTGTTGCAAGTCAAGCTCCCCTCCTGACCTGTTTACATTCTGCAACATGTTTTCATACACACACACACACACACACACACACACACACACACACACACACACACACCCCTCCCAAGGGACCCAAGAACACTGAGGAACCTCTTCGTGTTTGAAAGATCTGAATGCCTCAGTCAGGTCTGGGCAACACTGGGACCTCACGCTTGAAATCAGCCTTCCCTCTAGTATGCCGTATTAAACCTCTATTCTGTCAGAAAATAAATCTTATAATTATTCTATAACTTTTTTTTTTTTTTAACTTCAGAAGGTATTACATCCAATTTGGTAACCAAGCAGTTGATATTAAGGTTAATTTTATCTTCTAATGAACTCAGTCCAAAATCTAGAATCTCAGATTACACCATTTGCAAAAGAATAATATAAAACCCAGAAAGAAAATGAGCAATATAGAATAGTGTTCCTTATGGCCAGTTCTTCAAAGAAAAGCAGACAATATGTCATAATACTGCAACACAAATACCTGTCACTAACTCCACCCATCTGTGACAGTGCTTAGAAAATATTAGCAGATGTTTGTTGGAACTTAGCTTTTTTCTTTATTTTTAGGTATTTTGAATGGGATAATTTCTAATTCCTTCTCTAGAATAATTTCCTCCTCTCCTGGTTGTACTTTTTTTTTTTTTTTTAACTTCTTTTTTATTATTATTGTACTTTAGATCAAGGTTTACAGAACAAATAGTTTCTCATTAAAGTTAGCACACATATTGTTTTATAACATTGGTTCAAAACCCCACCACACGTCAACACTGTCCCTTCTTAACCTTGGGTTCTCTATCACCAGCTTTCCTGTCCCTTCCTGCCTTCTAGTCCTTGTCCCTGGGCTGTTGTGCCCCATTAGTCTCGTTTTGTTTTACGGGACTGTCTAAACTTGGGCTGAACGGTGAACCTCGGGAGTGACTTCGTTACTGAGCTAAGGGTGTCGGAGGGCCATACTCTTGGGGTTTCTCCAGTCTCTGTCAGGCCAGTAAGTCTGGTCTTTTTTTTTGTGAGTTAGAATTTTGTTCTACATTTTTCTCCAGTTCTGTCCAGGACCCTCTGTTGTGATCCCTGTCAAAGCAGTCAGTTGTGATAGCTGGGCACCATCTAGTTGTACTGGACTCAGTCTGGTGGAGGCTGTGGTAATTGTGGTCCACTAGTCCTTTGGACTAATCTTTCCCTTGTTTCTTGTTTTCGTCATTCTCCCTTGCTCCTGAAGCGGTGAGACCAGTGGAGTATCTTAGATGGCTGTTCTTTTAAGACCCCAGACACTACTCACCAAGGTAGCATGTAGAACCTTTTCTTTATCCCTTGGTTATTCTTAAGGAGCCCTGGTAGCGCAGTGGTTAAGAGCTCTGCTAACCAAAAGGTCAGCAGTTCAAATCCACCAGCTGCTCACTCCTTGGAAACCCTAGGGGCAGTGCTACTCTGTCCTGTAGGGTGGCCACGAGTCAGAATCGACTTGACAGCCACTGGCTTGGTTTTAGTTTGGTTATCCTTGATACAACAAGCAGTGTTAAGGATAGGTATTTTAATTTCACCAACAATTCTAAATGATTACTTTAGCTCCTTCAACTTTCTTCTCTTCAAAATAATGATTAAAAAAAAAACAAAAACTAATGGGTAAGTAAGTGTGTAAGATGATTTGAGATTTGTTATCTCTTTCTATATTCTTTATTCAGAAGTGAAAAAAATAGCAGGAAAAAAAGAATAATGGTAATGTATATGGAAGAAAAGTTAATAACTAAATGCCTGGGTAATATCCATAGATTGGAAACTCAATTTTGTAGGGAAAGAAATGTCAATGGAATCTTCTGAGTGTCGGGCATTAGTTTAATCTTCAAAATGGAGTTAATATCCGTGAGGTATACGTCAGGCAACAGCTCGGAAATGCCCAGAGTTGAGATTTTAAGCTAAGCCTTTTGTTTATTTGAAAGTCTGAACTCTATTACTTCATGCTGCTGCTTCAAGAGTTGGTTACATCTACCATAAGGCCATGTCATAATCTTAACATCTATGCATCCTATTTGGAGCCTAAAAGTACCAGCCTCTCTGGAATAAAGGGCCTCTGTGAGGAGAGTTTCAACTTTCAGTATGCACTATGATCACCTGGATATTTTGTTCAAAGGCAGGTTCTGACTCAGAAAGTCTGAGGTGGGCCTGAGATTCTGCATTCCTTACTAGTTCCCAAGGGATGCTGAAGCTGCTAATCCAGGAGACTACTCCTTAAGCAGCAAAGGAACTGTTAAGAGAGCAAGTTGTGGAAGTGCTTGGAAAGAGGTTTAGAGTAAGGGGCCAGAAGGAACAATCTTTATCAAAAGTAAAACTTGACTTCCTTAGGGGAGTTTCTTCAGTGGATCATGCAGCTATTTGCAGAACACTGCAGGACACGCATACTCTTCTGTTTGCCTTTTATTACCAGCAGGCTTGGCGTTCCCTGCTCACACTCAGGTCCTCTGAAGACCACTGTTTTGTTTGGACAGGCTGGTGGTGAGATCTGAGCTTACACACAGAGGGCTTATCTCCAATACCGGCCTTTCTTTGAATGCTGTTTTCCTTCCCAGCCCCAGGCCCTGGTGGAAGTAAGGGAAAAGGTTTGCTGAAGACAACAGAGGTGGTATTAGCATGCCGCTGTAAGATGCCTAGCTTTACCACTTGGGAGTCTCTCTTACTCTCCCTCTCTCTGTCTCTCTCTCTCACACGCACCAGATTAAATATCCCTCAATTGAATTTCTGCCCTGGAATAAATGTCGAATAGGTAGTTTGCCCCACCTATCAGTTTTGTCCATAAAAAGGCAGGGTAGGAGCAGGGGCCAAATTATTTCCTATATTAAAACAAGGAATTCCTGTTGATTACGATTACTCATTTTCAAGTTCTGCAGAGAAAACTGCTTGTGAGCATATGTGTCCGTGACTGAACAAGACATATCCAACGAGCCTGAGGTTAGGCATATGAAAGCAGTGTTCGGTGTATGAGTGTCACATCTAGTAGAACCGATAAAAATCAGGGTCCTTGTCAGCTGTGTAAATTGAGAGGAAGAGGCACCTTCTTTTGGGGAAGGTTTATTTTGCGCTGGTGAACTGCTCCCCCTGGTGGATCACGGGTGACATGTTTGTGATTTGTTCTGGAGGGAACAAACAAGTTCTTGAGAAAACTAGACAGTTATGGGCATAGAGATAGCTCTCAAGAAAAAGCTAACTTTCACAACACCAAAAATAAACGGAACGCCTGGCTCGGCCTCTGACTGATGTTGAATGTGACCGTCCTGCAAAGCACAAAGAGTTTGTCCTCGCACGCTGTCAGCCTTGCCCCCTTCCCCTCCGTGTGATCTCACTATTATAGTTGTTTTGAAATTGTAGCTCTCTCTGTATTGATTTGAGAGGCGTGGACGACTCTTAAGTTCTGTATTTAGTTTTATTCCCCTTTAAAAATAATTCTGGACATTTACAAGGGCAAACGACCCACAGCAGAGAGAACATCATGTTGTGAAATGGTTTCAGTCGCCCTACTTCCTGTCTACTATTAACTCTCCTCTCTCTCCCGCGGTCATTCTGATTGCGGTTAATCTATGCCCAGGACCCTTGTTCTACTTACCTGCTCTCATGAGAAAGATAAGCTTTATGATTTTCTAAGGATCATCTTTCTAGCATCATTATACATTTCAGTGCCAGTTTAGATACTTTGTTATTTTGGTTAAAGAGACTTTCTGTAGGTTCTTGCCTCGCAGGAGGGAGATTCTGCAGGTTAGGCAACTCTCTCTTTCAAACATTCTGCAATGAGTCATATTGCAGCCTCAGTCCAAACAGTTTATAAGCTAAATAAGGAGGTATTTTAAATATTTATTTAACAAGACATATTTTAAATAACCTACATATGTAAATAGAGCGTTCTTAGCCTGTACATTATTGCCAGGTCGATTCTCATGTTCTGATATATAATTAATTACCAGTTTACTCCTCTGTAAACCGAAGCAGGGAATAAATCAGCAATGGCGGGTCACTGATGTCAGCAAAATTCTAATACCCTCTTGTCAGTGGGATCTGCCAAAGGGAAATGGAGACTTGTGTAAATCTGTGGTGGTGGTAATGTACCAAACTGCGTCCAAAAGGCAGGTTTCTATCCCAATTTTAGCTGCTTTCTCCTGATGTGTGACCTTTTTCTCTATGCTGTATAGGTGGGCTTGGATTCCATGTTTTCAGTTTCAAATAAACTCAGAAAACATGTGCAGTGTGATCTATGCATTTTATAAGGCAGAGTCATCTAACGTGTCTTGAACATTTCAAACAGCGTGATTATATTTAGAAACAGTAACAATAAATAAAAATACCAAAAATTTTAGTATTTCTAGGTGGTTAAAAATATAACTTTTTTAATACTTAAGAAAAATCTATGTACCCATTTTTAATTTAATGAGAGGAAAATATGTGCATATATATATTGTCTTTTCCACTTAAAAAAGAGTATCTGCCATTTAAATTTTTCCACCGAAAATTTGTAAGGGACGGAAGTTCTAAATTTCAAATTTGTCATGAGTATAGGTCTCTCAAGGAAAAGAAAGTTAAACAGAAGATATAGCATCTTATCGCCTTAGATTTAATTTGTGATGATGTAAAATGAAGAATTGTGTCAAGTTCCTCAACACATTGTTGGTCTCGGTCAGCACTGAGGAAATCAGGTTTCAGTTAAACATGGTACGCATGGCTTAACAACAACTCAACTCAAAGTTCTGATTCTTAACTCTGTGATTTGGATCATCAACCAAATTCTAGTCAGTGGATTAGCAATAGTAATTATTATGACCCATGGCCAAATACCTAGAAAATTTCTTGTGGAAAATCATTTGATGGCACCATGACAAACCAATCCACTGGTTAACTGACCTTTTCACTATCACCTGTTTATTTTACCACACTTTAAAACATTCTGTATTAAATTTTCATTGGTCATTCTTGCTATTCTGCAGTGGGAAGAAGCGTTAAAGCCTTGGAATAATAAATAACAGCTATGAAAAGAAGATTGAAGTTTATGGTTGGAGTGGTCATTATACGTATGCTTAGTTGTGGAGCCGATCTCTTCATACGATCGCTTTGTTCTAAATAGTATTTTGATGCTTAAAATAAGTGTCCTTTCTGTAATTAACAGGATAGGGTCAGTAAAATGCAGATTAGTTACTGGCAACTTCTGAACAAAATGTCGTTACACAGTCACATGAAGAGGGAAATTGAAGGTTGAAAATGGCTTATGCCCCTAACCCTCCAGGTCCCCTCTGCAATGTAGCTTCGTGAGGTGTTAGCTGTAAACATGACTTTGATACACACACAAAAGGGCTCAGGGAACTGCTTATTTAGGTATTTGAGGTACATTTTTCGATTTGTCATAATTAATACATTAGTTTTTGAAATTAAGATGTCCATTTTATTTAAACCTCCATATCAGTATGGGAAGGGAATTTTCCCCTAAAGATAAATGGTGGCTATAAGATACTCAGACTTTGTTCTAAAAAGTCCTGCAAGGAAAACTTCCAATTCTGGGAAGATGGAGTAAATACACTTTTTTGCATTCGTCCTGCAAAGTACAAATCAAACAAACATAAGAAGTCTCTAAACATGGACAGAACATCCCAGATCAACTAGGGACCTCTGAATCCAAGGGATAACATAATGATAAGCCCCAGACATGGAGCTGAAGAAACAACAATGGGCACAGACAAAAAATTCCCCCTCCCAAAGAAAAGACTGTTCTCTCTAGCCAAAGGACCAGAAAAGGGGCAATTTAGCAAGACAGAAAACATTTAGACCATTAACTACTGTACTCCAGTCAAACACCCAGGAAAAAAATGGATGGTGTCCTATAAGGCCACGTAGGGAGCCAGGACTTTCATCCCTACCAGACAGTAAAGAAACCTCCAGCTCTGTAGTGTCACTGGAGGCCATATGGGGAGCAGAAACTAGGCACTCTTACCCCTCCTAGATAGGGAGGTATCATTGGAAAACTATGAGGAGCTGGAACTCCCACTCCTACCCAGCAGCAATGAGAAGCATCCTCTCTCTCAGATGTCAATAAAAGCCAAGTGTGGAACCCGTACTTCTGCCCCTACCTGGTGGTAAGGAGGTTGCAGTCTCCCTTCCTACGTCAGAGTGGTTATCAGTGGCGTTAGCTGCTACAGCCAGCTAAAGTAGAAGATTTAAATAAGATCTAGAGTCTCAAAATGTAATAGCCATAACAATACCCAAAATATCCAGGTTTCAATTGAAAATGACTGGTCACACCAAGAACCAGGATGATCTCAAACTTCATGACAATAAATATATGTTATTATCAAGATAGCAGAGATGTTAGAATTAAGCAGCTATTTTAAAGTTGGCATCATAAAAATGCCTCAATGAGCAATTATTAACATGCTTGAAACTAATAAAAAAAAAGTCTTAGCAAAGAAATAGAAAGTCACAGCAAAAAATAAAAGATAGAAAGAGGAAACAAATGGAGAATTTTAGAACTGTACAATATAGTCACCAAAATAAAAAAACTTAATGCATGAACTTAGCAGAATGAAAGAGACAGAGGAAAGAAGCAGCAAACTGGAAGATAGAACAAAATATTTTTTCTAAAAATCTAAATAGAGAGAAGATAAAGTGTGTGTGTGTGGGGGGGGGGGGAGAACAATCTCTAGAACCTGAGGGACTATAACAAAAGAGGTAACATTTGTATTATTGGAGTTCTAGAAGGAAAGGAGAAAAAATGAAAGGCTGAAAAATTACTCCAAGTAATAATGGCTGAAATCTACCAGATTTGGCAAAAAACTTAAATCTACAGATGAAAAAAGTTGAGTGACCCCAAACAAAAGAAACTCAAAGAAAACCACACCAAACTTCTAAGAACTAAAGACAAAAGATAAATCTCAAAACCAGTAAGAATGATACCTTACTTATAGAAAAAAAACAAAACTAAACTAAAATAATTGCAGATTTCACAACAGAAATCATGGCAACAATGAGGAGTGGCACAACATTTTTCAAGAGTAGAATAAAAAGAACTGTCAACCCAGATTCCTATATCCAATGAAATATCCTTAAGGAATGTAGAGGGAATCAAGATACTCCCAGCTGAAGAAAAACCAAGAGAATTTGTTGCCAGCAGACTTACCCTAAAAAAATCACCAAGGAAGATCTGTAAACAGACAAGCACTGATAAAGAAGGAAGTGTGGATCATCAGAAAAGAAAGAAAAACATGGCAGTCAAAAACATAGGTAAATACAATAGGCTTTCCTTCTCCTGTTCAGTGGTTGAAGCAAAAATTATAACTCTTTCTGATGTGGTTCTAAATGCATGTATAAATAATATTGAGGATAATTGTATTTTAAGTGAGGGAGGTTAAGAGACATAGAGGGAGGTAAGGCTTCTACACATCTGTAATCAGTCTGGCCTAATGACAACCAAAGTAGATCATAATAGCTTATGTATATATATATATATATGTAATACCTAGAGCAACCACTGAAAGAACTATACAAAGAGATTCACTCAAAAAACAGTACAGATTTTAAAAAAATGGGGTTTAAAAAAAGTATTTAAGTAGCCCACAAGAAAGTAGGGAAAATATAATAGACAAATAGAAAATTGAAAAATAGAACAAACAGAAAACAAAAATAAAAGGGATAGCAAAATTAACCCCTAACATCAATAATTACATTAGATGTAAAAGGTCTAAATATATCAAATAAAAGACAAATTGGCAGAGTGGATTAAAATAAACAAACAAAAGCATTACCCAACTATATGCTATCTAGAGGAAACTCACTTCAATTATAAGAATATAGGCAGGTAGAAAGTAAAAGGAAGAAAAATATGTATTACAAGAACATTAATCAAAAAAGCAGAAGTTGTTGTTAGGTGCCATCAAATTGTTTTCAACTTATAGCGACCCTATGTACAACAGAATGAAACATTTCCCGGTCCTGCAGCATCCTTATAATCATTGCTATATTTGAGCCTATTATTGCAGCCACTGTGTCAATCCATCTCATTGAGGGTCTTCCTCTTTTTCAATGACCCTGTACTTTACCAAGTATGATGTCCTTCTCCAGGGACTGGTCCCTCCTGATAAAATGTCCACAGTATGTGAGGTGAAGTCTCACCAGCCTGGCTTCTAAGGAGCATTCTGTGGGTACTTCTTCTAAGAGAGATTTGTTCATTCTTCTGGCAGTCCATGGTGGAGCTACATTAATATTAGATAAAGTAGGCTTCAGAGGAAAGAAAATTACCAGAGACGTAGAGGAGTATTATATAATGATATAAAGGTCAATCCACCAAGAATACATAGCAATTCTAAATGTATACGCACCAAGCAACAAAACAAGAACATAGAGAGATAGCTGCTTCTGAGTCAACTCCAACTCGTGACAACCTTATGAACAACAGAATTAAACGTTGCCTGATCCCATGTCATCCTCATGATCATTGGCATGTCCAAGTCCATTGTTGTGGCTATTTTGCCAATCCATCTCACTGAAGGTCTCCCTCACCTTAGCTGACCCTTTACTTCACCAAACATGATGTTCTCATGATTGATCTCTCCTGAATGACGTGTCCAAAGAAAGTGAGTTGGACAATATTCTCTTGTGATCCATAAAGCTTTCACTGACTAATTTTTTGGAAGGAGATCACAAGGCCTTTCTTCCTAGCCTGTGTTAGTCTAGAAATGCTGCTGAGACCTGTTCACCATGGGTGACCCTGCTGGTATTTGAAATACCAGCAGCATAGCATCACAGAACTGTGCAAAGCTCCACAGTAGGACAAACTTACAGATGGGTGGTGGGTAACAACATAAGTGAAGGAAAAATTGAGAGAACTGAAAGGCAAAATGGGAAAATTCACATTCATGGTTGGAGAGTTTAATATCCTTCTCTGAACAGTTGATAGAACAACTAGACAGAAAGATATAGAAGAACTTAACAATGTGAATAAAATCCAATTGACATTTATAGACACTCCAAACAACAACAGCAGAATACACATTCTTTTTGAGTGTCCCCAGAACATAGACTAAGTTAAGCCATATTCTGCTCCATAAAACAAAGCTCAGCAAATTTAAAATGATTGCAGTTATACAGAGTATTTTCTCCAATCACAATGGAATCAAATAAAAAATAAATAGAAAGAAGAACAAAATCTCCAAACACTTGGAAACTAAACAACACTCCTCTAAATAATCCATGAATCACAGAGGAAGTCTTGATAAATATATACATAAAGAGAGAGTGAGAACTTAATGGAAATACAACACATCAAAATTTGTGTGATACAGCCCAAGCAGTAGTGAGGGGAAATTTACAGCACTAAATGCACAAATTAGAAAAGAAATAAAGTCTCAAATCAATACTCCAAGTTCCAATATCAAAAACCTAGAAAAATAAGAACAAAATACAGCCAAAGCCAGCAAAGAAAGGAAACAGTAAACATAAAAGCAGACCTTAATGACATTGAAAACAAAGAAACAAACAAACAAAAAACAACAACGAAAATAAATGAAACAAGGAGCTGGCTCTTTGAAGCAATCAATAAAGTTGACAAATTTCTAGCAATAATGAGGAAGAGAAAAAAGAAAGACATAAATTATCAATATCAGGAATGAAACACTAGCTATAACTACAGTCCCTTCAGAAATTAAAGAGATAATGAGAGAATACTACGAACAGCTCTACACACATAAATTCAACAACTTCTATGAACAAATCCCTCAAAAACACAAACTACCACTACTCAGTCAATATATAATAGATAATTTGAATAGTTCTATAACTATGAAGAGAACTGTACTTGTAATTTAAAAACTCCTTACCCCCCGAAAAATTTCCAGGTGCAGATTATGTCCCTAAAGACTTCTACTAGTTAAAGGAGAATTAACACCAATTCTACACAACTGCTTCCAGAAAATAAAATAGGAGGGTACCCTTCTTAATTCATTTTATGATGCTAGTATTACCCTGATACCAAAACCAGATGATAGTATTAAAAATAACACTACATGCCAATATTCCTCATGAATATAGATGAAAAACACTTAAATTATTATCAAATAGAAGTTAGCAATATATAAAAATAATTTTACACCGTAAACATGTGGGCCTTATTCCAGGGATGCAAGGCTGGCTAATATTAAAATATCCATTACTGCATTCCACCATTAAACAGCCATACCCCAAAGTCAGTCACAAGATTATATAAATTGATGCAGAGAAAGCATTAGGCAAAATTCAACACCTATACACGATTTAAAAAAGAAAAACAATAACTGAAAAATAGGAATAGAGCAGAATTTCTTCAATTTGATAAAGAGCACGTAGAGAAAACATACAACTAGTATTATACTTAATGGTGAAAGACTGAATGCTTTTCGTTTCCCCACTTGAATAATGAACAAAGCAACACATATGTGGAAGTTCTAGTCAGTGCAATAAGACAAGAAAATGAAATAAAGGCATACGGATTAGAAAGGAAGGGAAAAACAAACAAAAAACAACTGTCTTTGCAGTTGACATGATTGTTTAGATAGATAATTCCAAACAAGAATAAAAATAAAACTCTGAGAACAAATAAGTGAGTTTAACCAGGTTGCAGGATACAAGAATAATATACAAAAATCAATTGTTATTCTATATATTAGTAATGAGCACATGGACACCAAATTAAAAATACAATATAAATTACAATTGTGCACACACAAGAAATGTAATACTTAAATGTAAATTAAATTACACATGTACATGTTTGTATGCTGAAACCTACACTATGCTAATGAAAAAGTAAAAAAAAAGATTTAAATAAATGGGGAGACATGGCACCTAACAACATCAAAAACATATGGTTTCTATGGATTTGCAGGTTTAAAAAATTTCTATTAGTATTTCAGCAAAAATTTTATTTTTTGTACTTACGTGCCATCTAGTTGGTTCTGACTCGTAGCAACCCTATGTACAACACATAGAAACAATGTCTGATTCTGCACCATCCTCACAATTGTTGCTGTGTGTGAGCCCATTGTTGCAGCTACTGTATCAATCCATCTCACTGAGAGTCTTCCTCTTTTTTGCTAACTCTCTATTTTACCAAACATGTTGTCCTTCTCCAGGGACTGATCCCTCCTGATAACATGTCCAAAGTACTTGAGACGAAGTCTCGCCATCTTGCCTTCTAAGGAGCGTTCTGGCTCTACCTCTTTCAAGATAGATTTGTTCCTTCTTTTGGTAGTCTGTGATATATTAAATATTTTTTGCCAACACCATAATTCAAATGCATCAATTCTTCTTCGGTCTTCCTTATTTATTGTCCAGCTTTCACATGCATATGAGGTGATTGAAAATACCATGGACTGGGTCAGGCACGCCTTAGTCCTCAAAATGACATCTTTGCTTTTAACACATTAAAGAGATCTTTTGCAGCAGATTTGCCCAATGCAATATGTTATTTGATTTCTTGACTGCTGCTTCCATGGCCATTGATTATAGATCCAAGTAAAGTGAAATCTTGACAACTTCAATATTTTCTCCTTTTATCATGATGTGGCTTATTGGTCTAGTTGTAGGATTTTTGTTTTCTTTATGTTGAGGTGTAATCCATATTGAAGGCTGTAGTCTTTTATCTTCATCAGTAAGTGCTTTGAGTCCTCTTGAAGCAAGCAAGGTTGTGTTATCTGAATACTGCATGTTGTTAATGAGTCTTCCTCCAATCCTGATGTCCTGTTCTTTTCTTCTTATAGTCCAGCTTCTTGGATTGTTTGTTCAGCATACAGATTGAATAAGTATGGTGAGAGGATACGACCCTGACACACACCTTTTCTGATTTTAAACCACTTAGTATTCCCTTGGGTCCCTCTTGGCACAGTGGTTAAGCATTAAGACTGCTAACCAAAAGTTCAGCAGTACTAATCCACGAGCCACTCCTTGGAAACCCTATGGGGGGCAGTTCTACTCTGTTCTATAGGGTCGTTATAAGTCACAATCAACTTGATGGCAACGAGTTTGGTTTGGTTTTCAGTATCCCCTTGTTCTGTTCACAGACTGCCGCTTGGCCTATGTACAGATTCTGCATGAGCACAATTAAGTATTCTGGAATTCCCACTGTTTGAAATGTTATCCATAATTTGTTATGATCCACACAGTTGAATGCCTTTGCATAGTCAATAAAGCACAGGTAAACATCTTTCTTGTATTCTCTGCTTTCAGCCAAGATCCATCTGGCATCAGCAATGATAACCCACATTCCACATCCTCTTCTGAATCTAGCTTGATATGAGTGATGTACTGCTGCAAATATTTTTGAATTCTCTTCAGCAAAATTTTACTTGCATGTAATATTCATGACATTGTTTGATAATTTCTTCATTCTGTTGGATCACCTTTCTTAGTAATGGGTGCAAATGTGTTTCTCTTTCAGTCAGTTGGCCAGGTAGCTGTCTTCCAAATTTCTTGACATAGATGATTGAGCGCTTCCAGCCATGCATCTGTTTGTTAAAACATCTCAATTTGTATTCCGTCAATTTCTGAAGCTCAATTTTTTGCCAAAGCCTTCGGTGTAGCTTGGACTTCGGACTTCTTCCTTCAGTACCATGGGTTCTTGATCACATGCTACTTCCTGAAATGGTTGAATGTTAACCAATTCTTTTTGGTACAGTGACTGTGTATTCCTTCCATCTTCTCTTGATTCTTCCTGTGTTGTTCAATGTTTTTCCCATAGAATCCTTCAATATTGCAACTTGAGGCTTGAATTTTTCTTCAGTTCTATTAGCTTGAGAAATGTTGGGTGTGTTCTTCCCTTTTGGTTTTCTAACTCCAGGTCTTTGCACATTTCATTATAATATTTTACTTTGTCTTCTCGAGCCATGCTTTGAAACCTTCTGTTCAGCTCTTTTACTTCATCATTTTTTTCATTTGTTTTAGCTACTCTACATTCAAGAGCAAGTTTCAGAGTCTCTTCTTACATCCATCTTGGTCTTTGTTTTCTTTTCTGTCTTTTTAATGACCTCTAGTTTTCTTCATGTGTCTTGGTCATCTGGTCTATCAGAAATACTATGAGTGGATGGTTTTAACAAAGAGAAGTTTATTCTCTCACAGTCCAGTAGGCTACAAGTCCAAATTCAGGGCATCAGCTCTAGGAGAAGGCTTTCTCTCTCTTTCAGCTCTGGAGAAAAGTCCTTCTGATGCTTCAGTCTTTCCTTGGTCTGGGAGATTCTCTGCGCAGGAACCTCAGGTCCAAAGGACACGCTCTGCTCCTGGCACTGCTTTCTTGGTAGTATGAGGTTCTCATGTGTCTCTGCTTACTTCCCTCTTTTATATCTCAAAAGAGATTGCATTAAGACACTATCTAATCTTGTCAGCCTCATCAGTATAACCTCATCAGTGATAGAATTTACAACATATAAGGAGATTACATATAATCTCATCACAGTGATAGAGTTTACAACACATAAGGAAATCACATCTGATTACACAATCATACAACACTGGGAATCAGGACCCAGCCAAGCTGACAGATATTTTTGGGGGACACAACTCAACCCATGACATCATGTATGATGTGCTTGATGTCAAACCACAACTCATCTGGTCTTCGGTCATTAGAGTTCAATGTGTCAAATATATTCTTGAGTTGGTCTCTAAATTCAGGTAGGATATATTCAAGGTTGTTCTTTGGCTCTCATGGACTTATTTTAATTTTCTTCAGCTTCAACTTGAACTTCCATAAGAGCAATTGATGGTCTATTCTGCAGTGGGCCTCTTGCCTTCTTCTGACTGATGATATTGAGCTTCTTCGTCGTCTTTTTCTACAGATGTAGTCGATTTGATTCATGTGTATTCTATCTGGTGAGGTCCATGTGTATAGTTGCTGTTTATATTGTTGAAAAAGCTATTTCCAATGAAAAGGTCATTGGTCTTGCCAAATTCTATCATATGATCTCCAGTATCATTTCTATGACCAAGGCCATATTTTCCAACTACTCATCCTTCTTTGTTTCCAACTTTTGCATTCCAATCACCAGTAATTATCAATGCATCTTGATTGCATGTTTGATCAATTTCAGACTGCAGAAGTTGGTGAAAATCTACAATTTCTTCATCTTTGGCATTAGGAGTTGGTTCATAAATTTGAATAATACTCATATTAACTGATCTTCCTTTTAGGCATATGGGTATTATTCTATCACTGATGGTATTGCACTTCAGGATAGAGTATTGACATTCCACCAAGATTTTTTGTACTTGTAGGCATGATTATTCTAAAACTTATATGGAAAGACAAAGGACAAGAATAGCAAAAACAATTGTTAAAAAGAACACTAAAATGGGAGGAATATGGGAAAAAAACAAAAACAAACTTATACAGCTATTGTAATCAAGACTGTGTGGTATTGCCAGACGGATAGATACAGAGATCAGTGGAACAGAACAGAGAGTCCAGAGATAGATCTACACAAATATGCTTAATTAATCTTTAACAATGGTGGAAAAGCAATTCAATGATAGCCTTTTCAACAAAGGATGCTGGAGCAATTGGACATTCATAATGGGTAGTGATCTAAACCTAAGTCTCATACTTTATACAAAATTAATTCAAAATGGATTGTTAATTTAAATTTTAATGTAAAACTTTAAAACATTTCAGAAAACAATATAAGAAAATATTTGATGTGTGTGTCTAGACTTGACACCAAAAACATGATCCAGAAAAGATAAATTTGATAAATCAGACATCATTAAAACCAAAAACCTCTGCTCTGCAATCATCCCGTTAAGAGGATGAAAAGACAAGCTACACACTGGGTGAAAATATTTTCAAAACATATCCAAACAATGACTAGTATCTAGAATATGTAAAGAACTCTCAAGCACAACAGTAAAAAAACAAGAACTCTCAAGCAAAACAGTAAAAAAAACAAATGATCCCATTAAAAATCAGCAAAGGACACGAGTTATTTCACCAAAGATAATATACAGATGGAAAATAAGCACAGGAAAAAGTTATTTAACATCACCAGCCATTGGGGAAATATAAATTAAAATCAGTAGATATCACTATACTCCATACAACTGCATGACTAAAATTAAAAAAAAAAAGAGACAACACCAAATGCTGGTGAGAAGGCAGAAAAACCGGATCACTCATATACAACTTGTGGGAATTTCAAATGGTATAACTACTCTGGAAAACAGTTCGACATAACCTTAAAAAACTAAATGTGTAAATACCATATGACCCAGCAACTCCGCTCCTAGACCAGGTTTTTCCTAACTTTCCTCAGATCAAATGGATAGCCTCCTAATTGCTCCCTTTCCTGCCCTGCACAATCTTCACTCAGAAACCAGAGGGAGACTCCTAACGCATAAGTTGGTGCTGGAGTTTCCCTAGGTGGTGCAAATAGTTAAAGTGCTCAGAGGTTAACCAAAGGTTGAATGCTTGAGTCCACCAGGGTTGCCTTGAATGAAAGGCCTGATTATCTACTTCCAAAAAAATCAGATATTGAAAACTCTGTGGAGCACAGTTCTACTCTGACCCACATAGAGTCACCATGAGTTGGAATTGACTCCAGGACAACTGGTTCATGCTACTTCTCATTCAATGACTTCCCATGTCACTCAGAGTTGAAGCAAAGGTCCTCACCTTGGCTGTGAGAACCACTTTTTCTAGCTGAACATTAGAATTTCCTAGAGAGCTTTTAAAAAATATCAGTGACTGGCCTTCAGCCTCTGAAATTCTGGATGATCTGAGGTGGTGCCCAGGCTTCAGCCATTCCAATGACTCATCCTCTCAGTTGCTTTAGTCAACTCCTCAAATGTTAGCTTTCTAGAGAGATCTTTATTGCCAAACTGATCTGGACATGACTGTAGCTTTTTCTACTGTTCTACTTTTCTTCAGAGCACTCTTCTCCCTCTGCAGTATGGAGTCATTGGTTTACTTGCTCACAGCTCGTCTTTCCCCACTAACAGGTGAAGACTGAGACTTCACCTATTTTGTTTATTGTTCTATCCCCAGTGCCTATAAAAGTGCCTGGCACGTAGGAAACACTAAATAAATAATTTATCAAATATATTGAAAGACAATCATGAGCTGAGGAAGAGTTTCTAGATTCAAGTAAAGCAGACCAAGCGTGGGAAAAGGCAACAGGAAATCATCAAAAAAAGAGGAAGTGGTCTTGCAAAAAAATGAGTTAGGACTTTTTTTCTTAAAAAAGATGAGAGATCTTGACTATTTTAAGCAGGAGACTGCCATAGCCAGGTTTATATTTTAGAAAACTGAGTCTTGCTACATTTTAGGGAATGAATTAGTCCAAAATAGAGTTAAGGGGATGAGAGGAACAAACATCTGTCTAGGAGACTACTGTGTTCATATTGAGAAATGCTGAAAACAATAATATGACACATGAAAGTATTGTAATATGGAAAGAAACGGAAACTGAGCCACATGTGGGCTTGTTTTGCCTTATTTAGTAACAGACATAAGTATAAAGGAGGTGCTTGTGTTTTTGCTTTTAGAATTCACTACTTCCCTCTTGCAAAATCTCACTTTTGTCTCTTGGGCTTTCTCTTGTAGTTAAACAAACACAAACTAAGGCAGTTTTATTAAAAAACACAAACTTAAGACTTCTCCAGGAATCAAACACAGGTCTTCTAAGCCCGTCCAGGACCCTTTTATTCTGGGGCTCTGTTTCCCAGTGTCTCTTCCTGTTTTTTGGAGCCCTGGTGGTGTAGTGGTTAAGAACTCAGCTGCTAACCAAAAGGTCAGCAGCTTGAATGCACCAGTCACTCCTTGGAAACCCGATAGGGCAGTTCTTCTCTGTCCTATAGGGTCACCGTGACTTGTAGTTGACTCAATGGCAAAGGGTTTGGTTTGTTCGTTTATTTGTTTTTTTTTCCTTTATTACTTTGCCTGATAGACCATTCCACCCATTTATTATCCCCCATGTGAAAATGAGCTATGGAACGTCTGTCTTAAATCGCTTTTAATCTGTATTTATGCCCCATTGTCCTGTAATCTGTTTGAAGTTGAAAGCAGAACTAAAGTATGATCTTAGCACAAACTCTAGCAATTAATTTTATTACTATTTTCCCCAACTGAACAAACTCACAGTAAGTAAGAAAAGCTTTATTCTTGAAAGACCCCCAAATACACCTCAACCCTTCACCCTTCAGCTTGTTCTAAACTTGCTAAACCAGTATTATGTAGAGGTTTGTCCCCTATTCTTTCAACCCAATATTACTTTCGTTAAAGAAGTAAATCTAATTAAAGTAGCACGGGAAATGGAAGCAGTTTTGTGAGTTAGGGCAGTTCTATCTGTGCATCGTTCAACAGTGATTGGCCTTACAAGATGGAAAATTCCACAGACTGCTAGGCAAAATGCTCTCAATGTTGCTGAAACATCTGGTTTCCTTTGTGTAAAATCTTTTCCACTGAGTGGGTGAAGATTTTTGTTCTAATTGAATTTGTAGTTAATTTCAGATAAAGACATGTTCCTACTAAAGTCCTCTTTTATTCCAAACAAATAAAAAGAGGTGGTGGCTTTCTTGGCTCAAGTGAACATCCATGTGCTTATATTTTTAGAGTAGAAAGAAAATTTCTGGCTTGCTTGATTAGTGACATGGTCTTTTGAACCCTGAATGATAGAGATTGGAAGGTGGACTCCCATTGGTTATATGTAGTGTTTCTAGCTAATTAAACAAGGGCTTAGGTAGGTTTTGATTTGAAAATATTTTATCACTCTCCTTGGGAGTGTTTTACTGGTGTTAATTGATCATAATAATGATTATATTTATAATCCTGAACCATTTATAATAGACTAAAGAGATGAACCTCCCATATAGTAATCATGCAATATTTGTAAAACATATTAATAAATGAATGAACAAAATAAAGAATGAAATATAAACAATAGGAGTTTTCCAGTGCCTTCATGATTACAACTGTCTGATAGGTTTCTGCCTGTGAGTAACAGGGGACTTTTAGAAATCTGGCATTTTTAGTGAACTCATACTTTGTTTGTTACAAAGTAAGGGAGGACTATTGAACCACAATTCATTTTCTTTCAACCAACACAGATAAGTGAATGGGCCCTACTCCTCTACCCCAGCTACAAAATTTTATTTGGGACTGTAAAGCAGAAATTAAAACCGGACCTAGAACCAAAAGCCAGAATAAGAAGCAAAATCGGGCTCTCCAGCCTATCAGGTTGCCTCGAATCTATCCCTGTCCCCTTACAAGGTTACTTAACAAAGCCAACTTCCCATTTTTGCCAGAGCCTTTGGACCTAGAGAATGGCACCTCTTTCCTTGCCCAGAAGTGAGGCAGAGACCTCAACCAAAAGCCGTGGGTTACAGACCTTAGAGTACCCTTGGCATTTTCAAAGGGGCTAATATTGATTAACCCCTGCTAAGCTTACCATTTCTTATAACACTTGCTTTACACCTTACACCTGAAGCATGGTTTTTTATTTTTATTTTTTAACTTTTCTTCCTTAAGGAATCTGCCCTCATTTTCCAGCTGAGTTATTCTTTGTCTGGACCCCTTACTGTCTAGAGCATATCTTTATCTATCATTGCACTTGTCTATTTGTGACGTTAATACACACTCTCCTCAGCCCACAGCTGTGAAACTGAGCAATTCAGGGCAGAACAAATATGACTAATTTATTCCTAAAATCAAGTAGAGACTCAATACAAGTTTTTTTAAATTAATACACTCAAATAATTTTAGAAGGTTTCATAGGTAAAAATGCATATCTCGTATTTGGCCAAAGTTTTAAGCCAGTACATATAATAGTTAGAAATGTTAGCTATGTTAGATCAAATTAAATACAATAAGAAAAGAAAGTACTACCTCAGAATAAAAATAGATTGATTCCAAGTTTTCTCTCATATAAAAAATATTGCAATGAATATCCTAGAAATAAATTTTTGAGTGCATCTCTGGTTATATCCATAATGTTATTTTCATGAGAAATAATTACTTGGCTAAAGGTTATAAACCTCACTGTTCTATGTTCTCGTTAACATTGTCTATTATGATTAAGTATGTTAATATTTGAGAGACGAATGTGATGTCTCCTTTTTAAAAAAAATTACATATCTTGCATGTGTGGGTCTCACTGTCTCCAATTTTTCGTCCTACCCTGTATCCACACTCCCTGCTAAGTGACATTTCCGTGTACTCCTATAAAAGGTGGCTGTACACTTCCCTGTCCTTGACCTTGGGCTTGGCCGTATGAGTTGTTTTGGTGAATGGGAAGTTAGCAGATATGATGCAAGAGGGGCTTGAAATAAGCTTTTGTGGTTGGGCACGCCTTCCTGTACTTACGTCATCCTCAGCAGAGACACAGGCCCCATCTAGCCTGCTGGCCCATGAGGAGGATGAGGGGTAGGTGGAGTAGAGCCACCCCAGCCAGCTTGTAACATGAAACTGAACTACTCTGACTCAGAAATTTGTGAGAGAGAAAAAAAAAAGCTATTGTTCTATAACACTGAACATTTGACATTATTTATTACACATCAGTAGTTAACTAATACGTACACCTAGTGAGGGTCTGCCAATGGGGACATAGAGCAGGGAACAAGAAGGCAAGAATACTGCTTTCATGAGCTTATACTGCACTGAGGAAAAATGTACACATAAACTAATGCTATCTATGTCTATAGTATCAGGCAGTGATTTGATCTGAAGAAAAATTAAACACTATAAAGAATAAAATGTGGCATGTAAGGAGTACATTTATTTGATTGTTCATGAAGCTGAATATTTTGTATTTTATTTTCTGAAATGTGCCTGTGTATGTGCTTTATAATTTTTTCTTTAGGGTACTGATCTCTTTCTAATTTGTATTTGTTTATATGTTAATTATATTTATCTCTTGACCATTATAAATGTTGCAAATATTTTCCCGAATGTGATCAAAATATTATATTGTTGCTAAACAGACTGTTTAAGTTAATCGTAACAGAAAAGTAACAGTTAAAGTAATTCCTTAAGTTAATAGTATTTCGTTTTATGTCTCACTGCATGTTTAGAAACTTTATAATTTCGATTTTTACGCTTAACCCTAATTCATCAGTGATTTATTTTGGTGTCTGATGTGAGGTAGGAAGCTAACTCTAATCCTAATCCTGACAAAGGTTTCTATCATCAATGTTTAACTAATCCAATCTCTCCCAGTTGATGTGAAATGTTACCATCACCATATAGTAAGAGTTGGATCACATGTATTTCTATTGTTGAGTAATATATAGCCAATAATATCCTGCCTTAGTAAATTTTAAATAATACTGGGAAGTAAGTATAAAAGTTATTTTGAATGAAAAAAAGCAGGGGACATATATGACATAACCTATCCCTAATTCTGTAAGATCGATCCACACACACACAAACATGTCAGAAGGATTAGAAAGAGATCCAAAATATTAGCAATGCTTAACTCTTGGTGGATGGAAGGATAATGGGCAGTTTTTATTTTGTCTTCATCTTTTTCTATACTCTCTAAATTATCAATGGTACTGCTATACTTTCTACATTATCTAGAGTAGATATATAATACTTCTATAACCAGAAAAAGTTAATAAATAAATAATTTAAAAAATAAAATAGGATTTAAATAACTTGGAAAATTCTATTAACCATAACTTGAAGTTTATTTGGTTTCTTGCTTTTTACAGTAAAATAGCAACTTATTTGCTGATTTTTCTGTTAATCAAACTAGATATCACTCAGTTTGCACTTAGCCAATTAAAAAAAAGAAAAATTGCTTCATTTCTTTCTCTAGAAAGTCATTTCCCAACTACCCTATTACTATCTTTAGGAGTAAGATCTAGTTTTGGCTTCATTTTTTGATTGTTGTTGTTAGCTGCCACTGAGTTGGCCTCCGATTCATGGAGACCACATGCAAAATGCAACAAAACTCTGCTGGTCCTGCACTATCCCCATGCTAGGTTGCAGATTGAAGCATTGTGACCTACAGCGTTTCATTGGCTGATTTTTGGAAGTATAGCCCCAGGTCTTTCCTCAAGTCTATCTTAGTCTGGAAGCTCTGCTGAAGGCAAAAAGTAGGCCAGCAACTCAGTGGCTACAGACTTGAGAGAAGCCCAAACCCAGAAAGGCCAAGTTTACAAAGTGGGTGAAGACCACCTAGCCCCTTTGCTTCATCCCTGGCACACAGCTCAACACATCTGAGATTATCAAGTAAAAAGGTATAGGGATTAACTCCAGGCTCTCCTGCTGCATGTCAAAATTAATTCTATTTTAAATGAGTATTAATTATGGCAGTGAAGTTGATAGCTTTAATGGAAAGAACCTGTTCACTGAAACTCTAGCTTGTATTGTAATGCCTAAAAAAGATTTAAAGTCAAGTTCACTTGGAATGTGGTGAGCTTAATTTGAAGCTACAGTATTAAATTTTGAGGCAACAAACCCTACATCTCTCTTATAGAATGGTTGGCTTGTTGTCATTCTCTGTCTTTGAAATATCTCACAGTAGGGAAACCCACGTGTTAGAGAAAATATTTAGCCTCTGATTTTCTGAACTTGGTGTCTTCTTGTCCTCAGTTTTCAATTCAAATGTATTCATTCTCCTTGCTGAGGATATAAAACCCAGCAGCCTTATAAAGAGCTGATTTTCTGTGGCAAGAAGCCACCATTTATTGAATGCCTATGACGGTCAGGCACTATTTAGGGATTTTACAGATATTACTTTTAATACAACAACATTGAAAGGTTATATATATATATGATGAAGCTAAGACGCAGAAAAGTTAAACAACATGCCCAAGGTCACACCACTTATAAATGACTGAACTAGGACTCAAACCCAGGTCTTTCTGACATCAACATCGAACATTCTCCCATATAAACTACACTATATTCTATAAGCAAAACCAAAATCTGATTTCATTCATTTCATTACCTGCGGTAGGTTACTTTTTATGGAGATATTTCATGGGTAATTATTTATGATTATTGGCAAATTTGGTCTAAACGTTGGGCTTCATATTTGGATCTGCCCTGTGTAGGTTATGCGGAAGTCTGGCTAAATTGTCTGTTTTGTGTGTTACCAGACTAACAGTATTTTTCTGTTACATCACTATTGTGTGTTTAATTCTCATCATTGATAAATTCGTTGAGTTAAGATTTTTATTTAGGAGAACTCCACTGAATTGCAAATATATAACACGTGACTTGAGTATGTATGCTATGATCACATAGTAACATGTGTGAAGTTCAGTTTTTCAGACTAGATGATTGTCACCTAAATGAAGGGAAGTAGAGAGAATGAGAAACAACTGTTAAATAATGGTAGAGTGGTGTGAAAATTCAGAAGCCAGGATATTAGCAAAGAGGGCTGGACTGGAGGCGACTTGGGAAATAGCATATCACTGGATACCTGGCAGAGGAAGATAGGAAAGGGAATTAGTACTAAAAAGATTGGTCCAAAAGTTATTGAAATCAGACTTCACTTTTGAAGAGCTTTCACTAGCAAGAGAAGGGGCTCTTTGACGGTAGAGTGGTTTTCACTGTGTGGTCTTCAGCAAGTCATAATTTCTCTTAACATTTGTTTCCTCGTGCGGATACTACTAATAATAATATAAACCTCAAGGGATTGTTGGGAAATACAAATGAGGCAAGATAAAAAGTAACATTCTGGCTCTGCTAATGTAAATACTATTCAGGAATATTTTGGTGGATCTCCATCTATGAAATGAAACAGGACAAAGAAAATTCATATACGTTGCTGAAGATTGTCTAAAAAAATCAAATTCCATTAGTTCGTCTTCTGAATTTTATTTTCTGAGGTAGAGAAAGCAAAGCCTCTGTTATCATTTAAGTCCTCATGGCATATTTTGCATGAAGATTATAAGCTTAAAATTGACTCATCAAAATTTTAGCTGGAGTGGGGAAGCCCATTGCCAGCTGCTTGAATTCCCATTGGGTAACTGAAAGCATTCCTCACTTCTCTTCGATGTGGTAAATTCCCAAAAGTCATTAGTGATTTAGGGACCTTTCTAAAGAAAACTGTAATTCCTTCCTCAAATGTTTTAAACATTCACTGTTGTTGTTAGGTGAGACTCATAAAGGTTCCGACTCTTAGAGACCCTGTGTACACCACAGTACAGAACACTGCCTGGTCCTGTGCCATCCTCACAGTCGTTGTTATGTTTGAGCCCATTGTTGCAGTCAATGTGTCAATCCATCTCATTAAGGGTTTTCTTTTTCACTCACCCTCTACTTTAGCAAGCATAATATCCTTCTTCAGTCACTGGTCTCTCCTGATAACATGTCTAAAGTATGTGAGAAGAAGCCTTGCCATCTTTGCTTGTAAGGAGCACTCTGGCTGTACTTCTTTCAAGACGGGTTTGTTCGTTCTTCTGGCAGTCCATGGTATATTCGATGTTCTTTGCCAACACCATAATTCGCTAGCTGTTTATATTTAAGTAGCAATACCACCAACAACAACAGAGAGGTCCTAAGCAAGAAATAATTGAATAAAAATTTGCAAACATTTTCTTTAGGAAACCAGATGGTGGCTGATCATTGACATTTTCCAAATGAGGTATCAGTAGGGACAAGAGAGTAAGGATAGATAATCCAGAGCTTCCTAAATTCAACTTGGCATCCAATTTAGCAGCCAACACAAGACAGTTAAAAGTCCAGGCAGTCATTACTTAATCTTCACAGCTATCTACTCCTTTAAGAAGCTTTGTTTTTGTTATTTTTTACTTTTTTTTTTTAAACAGCTAGTGTTTTTCTTTTGAAATAATTAAAGGGAGAGGAAGTCTAAAGAGAGACTGAGTGACATCCAATATTCCCTAATACCCTGTTGTTGCTTTAGGTGATTGGTATGCTTAATTAAGGAGGGCCTGGGGTCTATCATCGACCAGGGCCTGACCTGGGGGTGGGAGGGAGCTCGGCTGTAACCTGACCGAGCCCAGGTGTGTGCCTGCAGGTCACACACCAGGAAAACATGTGGTACAGCAAGCCTTTCCCAAGCCTGGCCAAGCCTTTAACTATTTCAGGTCTTTCTCAAACACCAACATTCTCTTGTGTTTAGATGATACTGGTATGCTTTCCACTAGATTAAGATTTTCAAGTTGGAAAAGGAAGTGCATGAGGTTAAGCGACTTGCTTAAGGCCATAGAGTCCGTGGCAAAAAATAGAACCCGTCTCTTTTGACTTCTAGTCACTGATCTTGTCTCCACAACACAGTGTCATTTATCACGATGCTCTCACTCATCCACCAACACTAGTTATTTAAAAGAAACATTTTCTTTCTCTAGAGCACAGCCTTGCCTTATTTCTTCTTCCTTCTTTCCTTTTTTTTTTCCTTTGTTTTTGTCACAGGTAAGGTAAAATTTACTTTCACAATGTTACAGGAAATTTGGCCCTTGTGTGTCCATCATGGTGTTAAAGAAGAACAATGCGGATGAGCTTTGTTGCCTATTGATTTTCCCACCCTATCAGTGGTATTTATTAATAGAAAGACCCTGTACACACAGAATTAGTGGGGAGGAAATAAATTAATGTGCCTTCCCCATGGACAATTGTATTGTCAATTATCCATAAACAACAACGTATAATATTGATAAACAAAAAAAGTAAAATAAACTGTTATCTAAAATTAACAGAGAATGGGCCATTTTGAAAAAAAGATTATCTGCAGTTCTAATTATTTTAATGGTTTGCATCCTGACCTTTTTAAATTTGTAATTATGTTTATAAAAAATACTCTACCACTGACTGCTCTGACAGGGATCACAATAGAGAGTCCTGGACAGAGTGGGAGAAAAATGTAGAACAGAATTCAAATTCACAAAGAAAGACCAGACTTACTGGTCTGACAGAGACTGGAGGGTCCCCTGACACCCTGCTAACTCAGCAGCCACTCCTGAAGTCCACCTTTCAACCAAAGATTAGACAGGCCTATAAAACAATAACACACTTGAAGAACGTGCCTCTTATTTCAATATAGGAGACCAAATGGGTAACGTCTGCCCAAAAGCAAAGATGAGAAGGCAGGAAGGGTTGGAAACTTGGATGAATGGACATGGGGAACCCTGGGTGTAAAGGGAAAGAGGGAGAGCGCTGACACATTGAGGAGACTGCAGCCAATTTCACAAAACAATTTGTGTATAAATTTTTGAATGAGAAACTAATTTGCACTGTAAACTTTCACCTAAAGCACAATAAAAAAAATTCTAACTCTGATTGCATATCTCGCTTAGTTTTTAAAGAGTCAACTGATCTTATAGTAAAGACTCTGTCTTCATTGGGAATATTAATAACCTAACTCTTTCCACCCTGTTCCCTAAACCCATGGACTGTACTGACTGACATCTGTTCAAAATGTCCCATGAATGTCCTTAAGAACCGCTGTCCAAAAAGTGGCCCACTGGACCTCCCATGGGCTGCCTTCAGGTACGTTAAGCAGAGTAGTTCCATGCTGTCACTAGATGTGCTAGTCCTTCTTTGTTATGGGGTGTAGTAGAGTGAATATAGGTGTTTAGTCACCAGTCCTGGACTGCAAATTCATTTACTATCTATGTGAAATTTAGGCAAGTTAATTAACCTTTAAGAGCCTCAATCCATGTATCAAGTAGGAATACAAATGAACACTTTACTGGATTGTCGATGATAGATAAATGCACTAAGAGATTAAATGATCCAGTTTAGCTTCTAGAACCAGTAGATTCTCAATAGATGCTCATTTCCTTGCCATTCCCTTCTCTGATGTCAGAACAGCTGCAGTCCCCCTTCAGGAGCTTTCCAGTCTCCGCTCTTCCTTTGGTAGTATTCCACTGCCCTGCTTCATACCACCTTTCTTTTATCTTGTCTCTTTTTCCTATTAATTTTTGCTTCTTTTGCCCCTAAAGAAACAATTTCTATAGAAAATAGTAGTCAGTTGGAATGCTCTGCTTCTTCTGATCAGTGAGCTGATTAATTGGTGCTCTAAACTGTCATCAGTTCTTTTTATATTTTTATCCCCACTGACTTCTCAAAAGATCTACTTTGGTCACCAGGAATGCTTTTGCTATATCCCCATTCAAAACCCTTACCACTTCCAAACAAACATATATGCTCAGTTACATTGAGACTTGAAATGTTTGCAGACACTTGTGGGTACCCAGACACTGAGCTTTGCCTGAACTTAGTTGATTTGAAGTTGAGTTTAAGAGCCTAAAATAAGGAGAGATGGTCCATAGCTTGTTCTTCTCTACTTCTTCTTTCCTTTCTTCTTTATTTTCTGCTGACCTTCAAAATCAAACAGGAATGCCAGAATTAGAACTCCAGAAATTCCAAAGTCTCAAAACTGTCTGTGTTACATCTTTTTATATGTAACTTTGGATAACATTTTCCTTTTCACTGGATTCTGCTCTTTAAATTAGAAGATGTCTAATTACAAAACCATTTAACTTTTTTCCTTCACATTTTTTCCCACTTTTTTCTTTTGCCTTATAAAAATAGTGGCTAAGGTTTTACTTCTACTTTATTGTTGTTTAGGAGCTTGGGTGACACATGTGGTTTGGGATCAGCTGCAAACATAAAGATTAGCGTTTAGAACCCATCCAGTGACTCCGCGGAAGAAAGGCATGATCAATTGTTTCCAGAAGGATTACAGCCAAGAAAATCCTATGGAGAAGATATACTCTGTAACACATGGGGTCGCTCTGAGTGGAATTGAGTCAACAGCAATGAGTTTGGTTCTTTGGTTTGGTTGTTGTTAGTTGCTGTGGATTTGGCTCCCAATCCTGGTGACCTTCTGTATGTATAATAACAAAATATTGCCTGGTCCTATGTCATCCTCATAATCATTGTTATTTTTTATTTCATTGTTGTAGCTGTTTATCTACTCTCAAGCTTTTCAGTAAAAAAGAAAACAAACAAACACACAAAATTTGATCAATTACTAAGATTAAAAAGACATTGCCATCGAGGCTATTGTGACTCATAGTGAGCCTGTAGGACAGAGTAGAACTGCCCTATAGAGTTTCCAAGATTGTAAATATTTACTGAAGCTGACTGTCCCTTCTTTCTCACAGTGGGTTCGAACCACCGCCATTTCAGTTAGCAGCCAAGTACTTAACAACAGTGCCACCAGGCATCCTTTTCCTAAGATTATTTATCTCTATGTTGCTAAAAAAACAGATATTTGGGGCAGGCAAATTCTTGGTTTCTGAGAATACTAGTCCATCATTATGTATTAGTAAGAGTTACATCTACCACTCGTCTGTCAGTTTGTAGTACTGTGGTGGCTTGCGTGTTGTTGTGATGTTGGAAGCTATGCCAGTGGTATTTCAAATAAGATCAGGGTCACCCATGACGGACCGGTTTCAGTGGAGCTTCCAGACTGAGACAGAGTAGGAAGGACCTGGCAGTCTGCTTGTGAAAAAATTGGCCAGCGAAAACCTTGTGAATAGCAGCAGAACATTATCTAATAGAGTGCCAGATAAAGAGGCCCTTAGGTTGAAAGGGTCTCAGAATAGGACCAGGGAAGAGCCGCCTCTTCAAAGCAGAGCAGACCTTAATGAAATGTATGAAGTAAAGCTTTTAGGACCTTCATTTGTTGTTGTGGCATGATTCAAAACGAGAAGAAACAGCTGCAAACATCCATTAATAATACAAACATGGAATGTACAAAATATGAATCTAGGAAAATTAGATATCTTCAAAAATGAAATGGAACCCATGAAGACTGATATCCTAGGCATTAGTGAGCTGAAATGGACTGGCATTGGCCTTTTTGAATCAGACAATAATATGGTCTACTATGCTGGAAATGAAAAATTGAAGAGGAATGGTGTCACATTCATCGTTTAAAAAAAGCATTTCAAGAGCTATCCTGAAGTACAGTGCTGTCAGTGATAGGATAATATCCATACACCTAAAAGACTATTACTCAAATTTACACACCAATCGCTAATGCCAAAGATGAGGAAATTGAAGATTTTTACCAACTTCTGCAGTCTGAAATTGATCCCAAACATGCAAACAAGACATATTGAAAATTGCTGGTGATTGGAATTTAAAAGTTGGAAACAAAGAAGAAAGACTGGTTGGAAAATAAGGCCTTGGTGATAGATATGTTGCAGGAGATCACATGATAGAATTTTGCAAGACAAATGAGTTATTCACTGCAAATACCTTTTTTCACCAACATAAACAGTGACTATACACATGAACTTTGCCAGATGGAATACACAGAAATCAAATCAACCACATCTGTGGAAAGAGACTATGGAGAAGCTCAATATGATCATTCAGAATAAGGCCAGGGGCTGACTGTGGAATAGACCATCGGTTGTTTGTATGCACATTCAAGTTGAAGCTGAAGAAAATTAGAACAAATCCATGAGAGACAAAGTACTATCTTGAGTACACACCACGTGAATTTAGAGACTAGCTCAAGAATAGATTTGATGCATTGAACACTAATGACCAAAGACCAGAAGAGTTGTAGAACGACATCAAGGACACCATATATGAAGAAAGCAAAAGGTCATTAAAAAGACAGGAGAGTAAGTAAAGACCAAAATGGATGTCAGAAGAGACTATGAAGATTGCTCTTGAACATACAGTAGCTAAAGCACAAGGAAGAAATGATAAAGTAAAAGAACTGAACAGAAGATTTCAAAAAGAAGCTGGAGAAGACAAAGTATTATAACAAAATGTGCAAAGACCTGGAGTTAGAAAACCAGATGGGAAGAACATGCTCATCATTTCTCAAGCTGATGGAACTGAAGAATAAATTCAAGCCTTGAATTACAATATTGAAGGATTCTATGGGCAAATTATTGAATGACTCTGGAAGAAACAAAAGAAGATGAAAGGAATACATAAAGTCACTGTACCAAAAAGAATTGGTCGATGTTCAACCATTTCAGGAGGTAGCACGTGATCAAGAACCAATGGTATTGAAGGAAGAAACACAAGCTGCACCAAAGACATTAGTGAAAAACAAGGCTCCAGGAATTGACAGAATACCAACTGAGATGTTTCAACAAATGGATGCAGCACTGGAGATGCTCACTTGTCTATGCCAAAAAACTTGGAAGACAGCTACCTGGTCAACTGACTGGAAGAGACCCATGTTTGTGCCCATTCTAAAGAAAGGTGATCCAACAGAATGCAGAAATTATCAAACAATATCATTAATATCACAGGCAAGTAAAATTTTGCTGAGCATAGTTCAAAAGTAGTTGCAGCAGGGAACTGAAGGAATCTTAAGAGGGATTCGGAAGAGGACTTGGAATGAGGGATATCATTGTTAATATCAGGTGGATCATGGCTGAAAGCAGAGAATACCAGAAGGATGTTTACCTGTGTTTTATTGACTATGTGAAGGCATTCGACTGTGTAGATCATAACAAATTATGGATAACATTGAGAAGAATGCCAATTCCAGAACACTTAATTGTGCTTCTGCAGAGGCTATGTATAGACCAAGAGGCAGTCACTGGCATAGAACAAAGGGATACTGAGTCGTTTCAAATCAGGAAAGTTGTGTGTCAGGGTTGTGTTCTTTCACCATACTTATTAATCTGTGTGATGAGCAAATAATCTGAGAAACTGGACTATATGAAGAAGAATGAGGCATCAGGATCGGAGCAAGACTCATTAACAACCTGCACTGTGTAGATATTATAACAATCTTGCTTGCTGAAAGTGAAGAGGACTTGAAGCACTTACTGTTGAAGATTAAAGACTACAGCCTTCAGAATTCATTACACCTCAACATAAAGCAAAAATTCTCACAACTAGACCAATAAGCAACCTCATGATAAATGGAAAAAATATTAAAGTCGTCAAGGATTTCATTTTACTTGGATCCACCATCAATGCCCAGAGAAGCAGCAGTCAAGAAATCAAATGATATATTGCATTGGGCAAATCTGCTGCAAAAGACATCTTTAAAGTGTTAAAAGCAAAGATGTCACTTTGAGGACTAATGTGGGCCTGACCCAAGCCATGATAGTTTCAATTGCCTTATATGCATGCAAAAGCTGAACAAAGAATAAGGCAAACCAATGAAGAATTGATACCTTTGAAATATAGTGTTGGCAAAGAATATTAAATATACCATGGACTTCCAGAAGAAAGAACAAATCTGTCTTGAAAGAAGTACAGCCGGAATGTTCCTTAGAAGTGAAGATGGCAAGACCTCGTCTCATGTAATTTGGACACATTATCAGGAGGGACCAGTCCTTGGAGAAGGACATCATGCTCGGTAAAGTAGTAGGTCATCAAAAAAGAGGAAGACTCTCAATGAGATGGATTGACACAGTGGCTGCAACCATGGGCTCAAGTACAATAACGATTGTGAGGATGACACAGGACGGGGCAGTGTTTCATTCTATTGTGCATGGGGTCTCTATGAATTGGAACTGATTGGATGGTTCTTAATAACTACAACAACAAGAGTTAACATGGAAAGAAATATGGAATGATAAATAAGTTTGGGTAATGCTGGGCTTAATAAAGTTAGGTAGATTTTGTAAACATTGCATTTTTGCAACTACACATCCACAAAACTCCTTTTTGGTGTAGTAACTCATGGGGCCGTTACTCTAAGGAAAACACCTTAGGAAATACCGGAAATACATAAGAATTTTTAAATGTTGAGCACTATCATCTGAAACTTAAGTATTGTACTAGAGTAAATTAAAAAATAAAACATTTAAATAAACACTTTATAAGAAGCCGTTTGAAATATTTTGACTGGATTCAAGTTGGATTGAGAATTTACTTCCCTTAAGCAAAGGTTATAATTAGTACACACACACAGATTCCCCACACCATACAAGCATTAATTGCCCCCAAGATTCAAGCCAATAATAACTAATTCTCAGGTTTGTAGTGAAGACTAAGTATCCAAGTGTATTTAAATATACTTTATGAAGTTTAAACTATCTTAGATTTTAATGAAGAGCCATCAATAGTGACCTCATAATTCCCTCTTCCCAGAGGCATTCACTTCTAACAATTTGATTTGATGATTGCTACTTCATTTGCTCTGTTCTGTTTTTCTGATACTACTACTAATTAGATATTGAAGTTCAATTTTTTGTGTTCACTCTCCTGTTTCTTATATTTTCTCTCATTTATATTTGTCTCTTTTTCTTAATGCTCCATGTTCTGATTTACTCATTTTTTATTTTTATATTTCTCATATATCTTTTATATTTTTATATTTCTCTTATATCTCATCTTTATATTTCTCATCTCTTCTCTTTTATTTATTTATTTTTTGAAATCATATCTTAAATTTCTAAGAACTCTTCTGGTTCATTGATAACTTGCTTTTCATAGTAACCTGTTCTTGTTTGATGAATGCAATATTTTCTCACATCTCTCTGAAGAAAATGATTAGAGATTTTCTTATTTATATGCCTCTTCCTCTTCAACTCCCATTGGAATCAGTTTTTTAATTGTTTCTTCCTGCTTTTTTAAAATTTTTTCTTCATGCTGAAAATTTCCTTAACTTTCCAGAGATACTGATCTGTCCTTATCCAAAAATGAGAAAGAAATAAATTTGACTTAAAGCTCTGAGCCTACAGGTAAGGTTTTATGATTGACAGGCTTTGATTTAGAGTCATGGTCAAAGACTCCTAAAAGCTACTACAAGGAGGTCTTTCCTCTTGAGTCCTAAACCTTCACCAGTGACCAAATTCTCCCTACATCAATTTCTTTTTTTTCTTTTTTTATTGTACTTTAGACAAAGGTTTGCAGAACAAACTAGCTTCTCACTAAACAATTAGTACACATATTGTTTTGTGACCTTGGTTACCAACTCCACGACATGTCAACACTCTCCCCTTCTCGACCTTGGGTTCCCTATTACCAGCTTTCTTGTTTCCTCCTGCCTTATCGTCCTTGCCCTGGGCAGTGTACCCATTTAGCCTCACTTTGTTTTATGGGCCTGTCTAATCTTTGGCTGAAGGGAATCTCAGGAGTGACTTCAGTACTAAACTAAAAGAATGTCCGGGGACCATACTCTTGAGGTTTCTCTGGTCTCTGTCAGACCAGTCAGTCTGGTCTTTTTCTGTGAGTTTGAATTTTGTTCTACATTTTTCTCCAGCTCTGTCCAGGACCTTCTACTGGGTTAGAGTAGTCAGTGGTGGTAGCCGAGCACCATCTAGATGTGCTGGACTCAGTCTGGTGGAGGCTAGGTAGTTGTGGTCCATTAGTCCTTTGGATTAATCTTTCCCTTATGTCTTTGGTTTTATTCATTCTCCCTTGCTCCCAAAGGGGTGAGACCAGTGAAGTCTCTTAGATGGCTGCTTAGAAGCTTTTAAGACTCTAGACGCTACTCATCAATGTAGAACATTTTCTTTATAAACTATGTTGTGCTAATTGAGCTAGATATTCCCTGAGACCACAGTCCCCACAGCCCTCAGCCCAGTGATTCAGACCCTCGGGGAGTTTGGAAGTGTCTATGGAGCTTTCAAGACCTTGCCCTGGACAAGTTGTGCTGGCTTCCCCAGTATTGTGTGGTGTCTTACCCTTCACCACAGTTACCACTTATCTATTGTCTATTTAGTGTTTTTCCATCCTTACCCCTCTCCTCCCTCTTAACCATCAAAAATTGTTTCTTTTTGTGTGTAAACCTTAACATGAGTTTTTATACTAGTGGTCTCATACAAAATCTGTCCTTTCATGATTGAATTATTTCACTCAGCATAATGCCCTCCAGATTCATCCATGTTGTGAGATTCTTCACAGATTCATCGTTGTTCTTTGTTGTTGAGTAGTACTCCACTGTGTGCATACACCATAGTTTGTTTATCCATTCATCTGTTGATGGGCATCTAGATTGTTTCCGTACTTTTGCTATTGTGAACAAGGCTGCAATGAACATGGGTATGTGTATGTCTATTGGTGTGACGGCTTCTATTTCTCTAGGATATATTCCTAGGAATGGGATTGCTGAGTCATACAGTATTTTTATTTCTAGCTTTCTAAGGAAGCACCATATCATTTTCCAAAATGGTTGTACCATTTTGCATTCCCACCAGCAGTACGTAAGAATTCCAATCTCCCCACAGCCTCTCCAACATTTGTTAGTTTCTATTTTTTTGAGTGATGCCAGTAATGCTGAGGTGAGATGGTATCTCATTGTGTTTTTGACTTGCATTTCTCTAATGGCTAGTGATCACGAACATTTCCTCCTGTGGCTGTTAGCCATTTGAATGTCTTCTTTGGTGAAGTGTCTATTCATTTCCCTTGCCCATTTTTAAATTGTATTATTTGTCTTTTTGTTGTAGAGGTGTTGGATTTTCCTATAGATTTTAGAGATCAGATGTTTGTCGAATTTGTCATAGTCAAAAATTTTTTCCCAGTCTGTAGGTTCTCTTTTCACCTTTTGATGAAGTCTTTTGATGAGCATAAGTGTTTAATTTTTAGAAGATCCCAGTTATCTAGCTTATCTTCTGCAGTTTGTGTGTTGTTAGTTATGGTTTGTGTTCTGTTTATGCTGTGTATTAGGACCGCTAGAGTTGACTGTATTTTTTCTTCTATGATCTTTGTAGTTTTGGTTTTATATTTAGGTCTTTGATCCATTTTGAATTAGTTTTTGTATATGGTGTGAGGTATGGGTCCTGTTTCATTTTTTGGCAGATGGAAATCCAGTTTTGCCAGTACCATTTGTTAAAAAGACTGTCTTTTCCCCATCTGATGGACTTTGGGCCCTTGTCGACAATCAAGTGACCATAGGTGTATGGATTTACATCTGGATTCTTGATTCTGTTCCATTGGTCAATGTATCTGTCATTGTACCTGTACCAGGCTGTTTTGACTACCCTAGCTGTATAGTAAGTTCTGAAGTCAGGTGCTGTGAGTCCTCCTACTTTATTCTTCTTCTTCAATAGTGCTTTACTTAGCCAGGGCCTCTTCCCTTTCCATATAAAGTTAATGATTAGTTTTTCCATGTCTTTAAAGAATGTTGTTGGTATTTGGATCGGGATTGCATTGTATTTGTAAATTGCTTTGGGTAGAATTGTCATTTTCACAATGTTGAGTCTGCCTATCCTTGAGCATGTTACGTGTTTCTATTTATGTAGATCTATTTTGGTTTCTTGTAGTAGTGGTTTGTAGTTTTCTTCACATAGGTCTTTTACATCCCTGGTTAGATTTATTCCTAAGTATTTTAGTTTTTTAGGGGCTATTATAAGTGGTATTGTTTTCCTGATTTCCTTTTCATTGTTCTCTTTTTTGGTGTATAGGAATCCAACAGATTTTTGTATGTTTATCTTATATCCTGCCACTCTGTTGAATCTTTCTATTAGTTACAGTAGTTTTCTTGTGGAGTGTTTTGGGTTTTCTATGTACAGTATCATATCATCTGCAAATAGGGAGAGTTTTACTTCCTCATCACCAATTTCGATGCCTTATATTTTGTTTTCTTGCCTTATTGTTCTAGCTAGGACTTCCAGTACAATATTAAATAGGAGTGATGATAAAGGTCATACTTGTCTTGTTCCTGTTCTTAATGAAAATGTTTTCAGTCTCTGTCCATTAAGAACTTTGTTGGCTGTTGGTTTTGTATAGATTCTCTTTGTTATGTTGAGGAATTTCCCTTCTATACCTATTTTATTGAGAGTTTTTATCAAGAATGTGTGTTGGACTTTGTTGAATGCCTTTTCTGTGTTGATTGAGATGATCATGTGATTCTTTTATTTATGAGGTGGATTATGTTGACTGACTTTCTAATGTTGCACCATCCTTGCATACCTGGTATGAATCTCACTTGGTCATGGTAATATTTTTTTTGATAGGATGCTGAATTCTATTGGCTAGAATTTTGTTGAGATATTTTGCATCTATATTCATGAGAGATATTGATCTGTAATTTCTTATTTTGTGGTGCCTTTGCCTGGTTTTTGTATCAGGGTTATGCTGGCTTCATACAATGAATTTGGAAGTATCTCTTTTTTTTTCTATGTTCTGAAATAGTTTGAGTAGTACTGGTGTGAGCTCTTCTCTGAATGTTTGGTAGAATTCTCCAGTGAAGCCATCTGGGCCAGGGCTTTTTAAGGTTGGGAGTTTTTTTTTTTTTTTTTTTTTAATTACCTTTTCAATCTTTTCTCTTGTTATGGCTTTGTTCAGATTTTCAACATCAGTTTGTGTTAGTTTGAGTGGGTAGTGTGTTTCTAGAAATTTGCCCATTTCCTCTATATTTTCAAATGTATTGGAGTATAGTTTTTCATAGTACTCTGTTATAATCCTTTTTATTTCAGTTGGGTCTGTTGTAATGGCCCCCATTTCATTTCTTATTTGGGTTATTTGCATCCTCTCCTGTTTTTCTTTTGTCAGTCTGGCCAGTGGTTTGTCAATTTCGTTGATCCTTTCAAAGAACCAAATTTTGGTTTTGCTGATTCTTTCTGTTGTTTTTCTATTCTCTATTTCATTCATTTCTGCTCTGATCTTTATTATTTCCTTTCTTCTGGTGGCTATGGCCCTCTTTTGCTGTTCTCTTTCTATTTGTTCAAGTTGTGTAGCTAATGTTTTGATTTTGTCCCTTTCTTCTTTTTTGACCTTCATCAATTTCTTTAGAGAAGGACCGTGTGATATTTTTTCTTGGAGTAAACACCTGGTTGCCAGTAGTTATGCCTGCTGGAGAGAAGGGAGATGCTGACTGTTAATCTCCACATAATCCCTCTTTAAGCTCACTTCTTCCTCACAATCAAAGACCAGAATGTCTGGAGATTTCCAGCTAAGACTGGCAGCTCCTTCAGCATTCCAAAAGCCCATTGCTGTCCAATTAATTCCAACTCCTTGCCACCCTGTAAGACAGCGTAGAACTGCCACATAGAGTTTCCAAGGCTGTAATCTTTACAGAAGCCGACTGCCACATCTTTCTCCTGGTGGGTTTGAACCGCTGACATTTCAGTTAGCAGCTGAGTGCTTAGCCATTGCATGATCAGGGCTCCTTCCCTAAGCATTTTGGGAGTCCTGGTGGCACAGTAGTCAAGAGCTCAGCTGATAACCAAAAAGGTAGGCAGTTTGAATCCACCAGCTGCTCCTTGGAAACCTATGGGGCAGTTTTACTCTGTCCTATAGGGTTGCTATGAGTCGGAACTGACTGAAAGGCAACAGATTTGGCTTTTTTGGTTTATATTCATTTTGGGTTGTTTCTAAGATAACACTCTCCCATACACTTTCTGCTTTCAGAAGTGTACCAAAATCTCTGGTCTTTGGTAGCCTAGAGTTTTATAGATTTATATCTTTTTTTTTTTTTTAATTCCTTACTGTTCATTGCTATTGTTTATTGGGAGTTTGGGTGTGGTAAATGCGTATAGTCAGTGACCCACCCTGAACTAGAATTCAACTTTCATTTTATAGACCTTCAGGTTTTGTTTTGGTTATTTCCCAGTTATCACCTTTCTGTTCACAGATAAGTTACAAAGTTATAAATGAAGTAGATACCAGATTCCACCTCCTTTAAAAGTTTAGCTATGTTAGCCTGGATCCATACAATGCTCACCTCTCCCTTTGGCAAAGATGTTTCCGCTATTGTCTTTCTAGAAATAATTAGTCATTGACAAAAATGAGTTTGCAGCATTTTTTCTTCTCTAACTTTGCACAAACATATCTCTTAACCCTCTTTCCCATTCCCTCTGAACAATGTTTTAATTGTACTCTTTCACAGTCTGTCTAATTTCATCCGGCTCATAATATTTTTAAAGGATCTTGACCTTGCAATTTAGAAAAGAGTGTGGCATATGCCTGCTAATGTCTCAGAGCAGGCTGATTCTGTCAATGCAGTGCATCCTCTGGTCAGTACAGGGTCAACAGAACTTGGCATTGGAGCTACAGGACAACTGCCCAGGTAACCTCTGAGTTTGTTTTTAACACCAGCTGTGGCATATTGCTCTGAGCTGAGCTTTCATCTGTTCCCTCTGCATCTGGCTCAGCCCATATTGGCATCAAGGGGCTTTATTTTTCCTTGTCTTTCTTTTTTTTCTGGCCCCGTAACACATTGCTTTGTGAATACCAAAATAAGGGATCTGGATTGAGAAGCCATGGACGAGTTTCCAAATTCCAAAAAAGAAATACATACATAAATAAATAAAGGCCCAGGCCTCTTGCTCCATAGGATGATCTACCACAAAGTCACATAAGGATTTTTTTCCTCCTTTTTTCCCCTCCTTCTGCTCTTCTCCCTTTCTTCAATCCTACTCTCCTCCTCTCCTCCCTCTTCTCACCTCCATCTCCTCCCCAGCCTTTTCTCTCCCCTCCTCCTTCTCTTCATTCTCATCTTACCTCCCTCCACTCCTCCTTGGAAATGAACTTCTTCATGTATCAAGGCCTCACAAAATTGACTCAATGGCAACGGGTTTTGGATAACATCAGAATACATCTGTACTGAGCTGAGAATTGAAACTTCTTATCAGAAACCCCGGCAGCTTTTGTGAGGCCTTGATATGTATCAGGGCCTGCAAAATGTAATGGCTAGGAGCCAAGGGTTTGCTGGACACATAGGTGTTGAAAACATCTACCTCAGCATTTTAGGCAATAAGTCAACGTATTTTGAAACAGAGGAACATGATAGTTAGGGAGGAGGCTAGGAAACTCCTTGTCTTTCTTAAAGAGGAAGAGCCCATCAGAAAAGGGCTGCTGCTTTGGTGGACACTGATTCCAGACCTAAAAACCTTGGGAAACTGTTAGAGTTTGTGTTTGCTTTTTTGTTTTTTCCCCTTTCCCTCTGATGTCGGCACTTTCTCACTGGGTCCTTACGCATTCTAGAAGTGTGGGGGGTAACCCAAAAGCCAGAAGTAGTTGAGTTAGATGCCAGTTTATAATACTCTTGGACATGATGCCCCTTTGTAACCTTTTCAGCCTTCTGGGTACCTTGGGCACTTGGATGTTTAAGTAGGTACATAAAGAGTATGTTCTGGTTAACTTAGTCAATTAGCCAAGTCAGGATCGTGGCACCAAATTCTAGACTACAGATCAGCTAAAGAGAAAATAAAATTGTTTAGGGTTCTCAGACTAGGTGTGGCTAATATATAGTTGGTCTCCAGGAGAGCTTTTGAGAGAAAGTGGTGAATTCAGTTCAAACCATAACAAAAAAGGGGAAAAAAATCAACTCAAAGCAAATATGCTTTACTGATATGTAGCTTTCGTATCATTCATGGACCTTATATAGAAGAGATGTTTCTATTTGTATAAAAACAAAAAAGAAAACACAACTCAATGCTTCCCGGTGTAAGAGGCCTGAAGGGATGACCTCATTGAGGAAAACAGATTTGGACAGAAAACTGAGGTAAGCCTCATGTTGCTCCAAGTAGCTGGTAGTCATTATTCTTCTCGAACAGAGTTTGCAGCCCAGAGATTAGCATTTTATATTTCCATATGCTTGAGCATTTTTTAATGCTATTACGGATGCCCATAGAAAATTCGGGTCACACTCCCTATTTAGACTACACTTGCGAGGCTATATTTTTGAAACCTCACTTCTATTTTTGAGAGCTAAAATTTTGCAGGTGGTAAGGTGGTAGATGCAAATATCACAATATGAATATGCGCCAATTAACCAACAACCACATTTTATGAGGTTGCAACCACCTAATTGTTTTTTGTCTGCAGCTAATTATTTCTGGGAGATATTTCTGCATATGGAAAAGGAGTCTGTTATTATAATTGAGTGCACTGCAAAACAAAAGTTCTGTTGTAAGTACACTAAGGGCAGGGATCACATCTCTTCTATGTTCTATAAACTTCCATAAATAACTTTGTGCCCATGGATTCTAAATGAATACGAGCTGCTAATGGTGATGTGATTCATTCTTTGGCAAGAATATTGAATAGCTGGCTGCAGTGAATAACAGCCAAGGTATAAAAAAGCTAAAAAGTTTCATGCGATTGATATTGCTATTGACTTGGGGCTCTTTTCCCAGAGAATCGTAGAATTTTTGATCTGGAGAGGATCATGGAGGCCTTCTACTCCAATAAGTTTGTTTTAAAATTTGAAAATTATGACCAAGACAAATTATGTAATAGGCCCAGAGATGAGGCTACTTGGCACACAGTGAAGGTCTGCCCCCAAGGTCTACTACTCTTAACCAGTACCCTTTCCACAGCAAGACCATCGTTTTCCTAATTTCTTCTTTAAGGTGTTAGAGGTAGCTATGTTAATGGAAAATACGCACATTAAACCCCTGCATGCCAGGCCTGACAAATTTATATGGCAGGAGGCTGAACTCGTTCTTATAAATTGGTCTGTCCAGACAAAAGAGTGGGCAAACTATGCAGTTTTATGCAAACAAATTTTATTTTTGTTATTATTGCAGCTGCTCATTGATAATTTAATGCAAGTTTTTATTGAGCTATGCCTGGAGGCTTTTTAAATTGAGGGTTCAATTATTTCTAAAATCTAATAATTAAGTAAATTAATGAGCCTAGTCAGAAATCTGGCAACCTGACTGTAAGGATTAAACACAAGAAATATTAACAGGAGGGCTTTTTTCTCTCTTACAGGAAGATGTTTTAAAATCTTGCAGACTGTGTTTAATACATGTAAATGCAAAGTCTGACAGCGGGGTCGGAAACCAGCCTCTGCACAAATGTGGGTTAGAGAAGCTAACAGCAGGTGGGTGTGGGTAGGGTGGAGCTTATGATCCAATTGCACCCTCACTAAAGCCATTTTGAGTTACTAGGCACTTTTAAGTATGTTGTTAGCTGCCATCGAGTCAACTGCGCCTTACGGCCACGTTATATATAACAGAATGAAATGTTGCCTGGTCCTGTGTCATCTTCATGATCTTTGGTATGCTTGAATCCATTATTGTGTTTATTGTGTCGATCATCTCATTGCAGGTTTTCTTCATTTTCACTGACCCTCTCCTTTACCAGGAGTCCTAGTGGCACAGTGGTGAAGAGCTCAACTGCTAACCAAAAGGCTGGAAGTTGCAATCAACCAGACACTCCTTGTGAACCCTGTGGGGCGGTTCTTCTCCGTCCTATAGGGTCGCTATGAGTCAGAACTGACTTGATGGCAAGAGGCTTGCTTTTTGTTTTTGCTACTTCACCAGTCATGGCCTTTTCTAGTGACTGGTCTTTCCTGATGAGGTGTCCAAAGTAGGTGAGTTGAAGTCTCACTATCCTTGCTTCAAAGGAACAGGTTGGTTTTATTTCTACTTAGATTGATTTGTTCATTCTTCTGACAGTCTATGGTATACTCAATATTCTTTGCCAACACCACAGTTCAAATTCACCAATTGTTCTCCTGACCTTCTTTTTCATTTTTAAGTATAGCCTCCAGAAATTTAGAGTAATAGCACCAAGTTTACTTCTCTTCACTTAGGATAATATAATATTGCAAGATAGCATGTGTTCGGAAGAAAGTGAACAAAATGGAGAAGGAACTCAAAAGCCACAAGACAAGGCCAAGTTAAAGAAACTAGAAATGTTGACTTGGAGATTACTGTAATTACTGTAGTACATGTTTCGTGCTGTTGTTTCTAGGTGGCATTGAGTTGGTTCCCACTCATAGCAACCCTACATACAACAGAATGAAACACTGCCCAGTCCTGTGCCATCCACACAATCATTGTTATGTTTGAACCCATTGTTGCAGCCACTGTGTCAATCCATTTCATTGAGGGTCTTCCTCTTTTTCACTGACCCTCTACTTTACCAAGCATGAAGTCCTTGTCCAGGGACTGGTCCCTCCTGATAACATATCCAAAGCACGTGAGATGAAGTCTCACCATCCTCACTTCCAGGGAGCATTTTGGCTGTATTTCTTCCAAGACAGATTTGTTTGTTCTTCTGGCAGTCCATGTTATATTCAATATTCTTCGCCAACACCATAATTCAAAGGTATCAATTTTTCTTTGGTCTTCCTTATTCTTTGTCCGGCTTTCACATGCATATGCGGTGATTGAAAATATCATGGCTTGGGTCAGGCTCACCTTAGTCCTCAAAGTAGTACATGTTAGGTTTCTTAAAATACTTAAAAAGAGAAGAAAATTATACTAATTCTAGATTAGTCTGGAGAATACAACTAGGAACAACAATAAACATTACAGAGATGCAGCTCTGGGCTCCATATCAAGTCTTCCACTTGATGGCTTTGCTGCTAGGAAAATACTGCAACCCTCACCCTGGGTTTTCCATTTGGTTTTCTAAATTAAGTCTAAGCAAAGAGGCTACTGCTCCTTCCAGAACCCTTGGCATTTCCATTTAAACCTGTTCATAAATCAAGCTTTTACTTTGGGTCCAGTGCCTGAATTTGGTTTGGTAATTTGCTTGGTCTCCTGATCCTGTCACAGAAACCCCTTCTGACTTGGTTTCTTGCTCCTGTGCTAGGCTAACTGCCAACTGCCTGGTCTTCTAAATGCACTCCCCCTGAGCTATTTCTCTGTGTTGCCTGGTTTGGCTGATCCATACTTGGAGACAGGTAGGCTTCCTGAAGAAGATTTAATGTCCTTGTATAATGTCTTGACACCTTGGGTACTCATCTAAAGGAATTTTAGTTTTAAAAACATTGGAGAAATACCAGAATAGTATTTTTACACTCTTATCCTCTTACTGGAAATCCTGGTGGTGTAGTGGTTAAGAGTTTGGCTGCTAACCAAAACGTTGGCAGTTCGAATCCACCAGGTGCTCCTTGGAAACCCTATGCAGCAGTTCTACTCAGTTCTACAGGGTCGCTATGAGTCGGAATTGACTCAACGGCAAAGAGTTGTTTGTTTTATCCTCTTACTGAAGTCCCTAGGTGATGTGAACAGTTACTGCACTACGTTGTTAACTGAAGGTTGGCAGCTCAAGTCCACCCAGTGGTACCTCGGAAGAAAGGCCTGGTGATCTACTTCCAAAAAATCAGCCATTGAAAACCCTATGGAGCACAGTTCTACTCTGACACACATGGGGTCACTCTAAGTCGGAATTAACTTGATAGCAACGGGTGGTGGTAGTGGATGCTGTTACTGAATAACGATAATGTCAAACAGTTACATAATCCTGATTTGGGTAAGGCCCAGCCTTCTCTTTATTGCTCAAAACACTGTCTTATAGTAATATTTCTGCAGAGATTCACAAGCCTTGGATGACTTTCTTGAGATCACACAGCAGGTAAAGGCAGGCCTGGAATATGGACTGTGATTGGATGGAAAGCCCATGTTGTTTCCACTATAATCCTCTCCTCTCACTATTTCACACTCTAGATTATGATTTAGTTTTATTCAAAGATAGTGAAAACTACAATAGGACTCTTTATGAAATAAGGTCTGGTATAGTCCAGGTGTGTTCATTATTCACACAGGACATAATTATTAAAGTCAATGTTCCAGGATCTTCTAACGTTTAAAAGCTCCTATAATCTTTACTTAATTTCTTATCGAACAAAGGATGTTTTGTCCTGGAGATTCCAGTTGAATAAAGCCGATGAAATAGAAACTTTCTTCCGTAAGCAAACCAAATGATGAAACCTAGAAAGAAGGCTATGGTTTTGAAAGTGGAGTAAGAAAAACTGAAATATATTCAGACACATAACAAATAGCATAAGGAATCAGAGTTCTGCATAACAGCTTTCTCTGATGCACCTCAGCCACACCAGACACAGCTCTGCACTCTGCTGACTCATGTGAATCCTCTCCGAGTTCTGCAGAGGCTGTGGTGGATGGATGGATGTGACCCCTCTGCTGGGAGAGTGGACAACAGTGGAAGTGTATGTCCAACAATGTAGGCCAAAGGCACCACTCTAGCTGAGGGAATATCCCAACTAGAAAAGAAATAGTGGTAAAATGGGAAGATTATGCCCTTTAAGTCAGGCAGATAACTTACTAGCTGTGTTGTTTGGGCCATATGGTTTGTTTAACTATCTCTGAGCCCTAATTGTATCATCTGCAAAATGGGGATAATGCCATTCATCATACTGGTTTTGATACAAAATAAAATAATATTATATAAAGTGTCTTGCAGGACAAGACACACAACAAATGTTAATTCCTATTTTCTACTCTGCTAGCCAAAATAAAATAAATCTTTTCAAAATCAGTATGTGCTTGGAGAACAGAAACCATGTTATTTACTTTTTTTCTGTACAGTCCATGAGGATGACATGTTTGTGTTATTAGTTTTCAGCATTACCTTTGCTGACCTAGTTGGAGTTCCTTCCTTTCTTCCGTGTCATGGATGCCCCTCCTGAAGGTGTGTAGTAAAGGGGAGAACAACCACCCCAGTGATATATTTCATATCTGATACACTGTGGATGCGTAATAGTGATTTGACAAAGGGACTTTGTATTAGTTTCCCAGGGCTGCTGTGACAGATTACCACAAATTGGGTGGCTTAAGATAACAGAAATTTATCCTCTCACAGTTTTGGAGTTTAGAAGCCCAAAGTCAAGGTGTCAATGAGGCCATGCTCCCTCTGAAGTCTCTAAGGGAGGATCTTTGCTTGTCTCTTCTGACTTCTGGTATTCCTTGGCTTTGGCAGCATAATTTCATCTCTGCCTCTGTCCTCACATGGCTGTCTTCCCTCTGTCTCTGTGTGCCTCTGTGTCACTTCTCTTTTTATGAGAACAGCAGTCATATCGTACTACTCCAGTATGACCTCATTTTAAGTTAACTAACTGTACCTGCAAAGACTCTATTTCCAAATAAATTCACATTCATAGTTACCAGAGGTTAGGATTCAAGCATATATTTTGGGGGTAAAAAATCATAGCAGCATTTTTATCCAGAAATCCAGGAAAAATTATGTGTTTGCTTAGATCACTTAGGTAATTGTCCCAGTATATACTTGACAGGTGGAACTGGCCATTGGTCCTTTGCTATTAACCATTGCTCACTTTTATTGTTAAAGTATAATGTGAGTGGAGGAAAATTCCTGGTAAGAAATCCATGAGCATTACCTTCTAGTCCCCACAGATCATAGTTGCTCTCAACCCATAGCACCATCATTTGGTAAGTCATTTGTAATATAAACATACCAGATTCGATTTAAAACTCCATAATTTAGGCAAAGTAGCTTTTTATCACTTATTGGATAGGAGGTATCCAGATGAGAAATCCTTACTTTATCATTAGAGATTAAAGCAAAAGTAGTTTATTTTTCCTACAAATAGTATCAGTGTAAACAAAAGGCACATTTTCAGCTAAAAAACGTGTTATTTTTCCAAACTGAATGAGTTATTACATTCCAGAAGATACTCCCTATCCTCCATTACAAAAGGGGGAAATTAGACTAGAGTTGGGTTGGTTGCTATTTTGTAAACAGAATATAAAAAATACTAACCATAAAAAAAGACTCATTGATGGATTTCATTAAAATTGAAAAGGTCTGTTTATAAGGTTAAGCCATAGAAAGGGGAAAAAAATAGAAAAGCACATATTTGACAAAGAACTTATTTACAGCCTCCATAAAGAATTTCAACAAATCAATAAGAAAAAGATGGGCTAGCCTAACTTAATAAGTGGGCAAAAACTTTAACAGTGACTTCACAGAAAAGGATATCCAAATAGCCAATAAATACATGAAAAAGTACTCCATAGCTCAATCAATGGGAAATACTAATTAAAGTCACAATGTGATACCACACTATATAACCACCAAAATGTTAAAACCTACCATCCAACCAGGTGCCTAACCAACAAACATCTGACAATATCAACTGGTTGTGAGGATATTGAACAACTAGAATTCTCAGACCCTGATGGTGGGAGTGTAAGTTGGTACACCCACTTAGGGAAATTCTTTGCCAGTATCTACTAAAGCTGAACATATGTATCCTCCATAACCTAATGTTTCTAATCCTCAAAATCCACCCAACAGAAATATGTAAATATGTTCTTTAAAAGTTATGACCATAGCAGCATTATTCATAATAACACCCAAACAGAAATAACACAAATGTCTATCAGCAATGGAATGGATAAAATATGGCATGTTCATTAAGCAATAAGGAGGGAATAGAAGGAGAGAGGGGGAAGGAGGGAAAGTAGAGGAAGAAAAGGAGGAGGAGGAGGAAGAGGAGGAGAAGCAACAAAAGAAGAAGGAAAATTAACTGGTACACGCAACATCATGCAAGGATCCCCGAATATAGTACTGAACAAAAGAAAACAGACCCCAAAAAGTTCAACAACAGGCAAAACAAATCCATCATTAGTCAGAAAAGTGGTTACTTTTGAGAGGTTAAAGACTGAGTAGATTAATAAGGGGAATTTTTAGAGTGCTGGTCATGATCTAGATCTGTGCTTCTCAAACTCCAGTGTACGCATGGATCTCCTTGGAAATTTTGGTGAAATGTAGATTCTAATTCAATAGCTCTGGGTAGGAAGTGAGATTCTGTGTTTCTAACACACTTCTAGGCAATGCCAGTGCTGGCAAGTGAATCAAATGCTCAGTAGCAAACTTCTATGTCGTTTTCTAAATGGTGGATACCACCAGTTGTCACTGAGTTGATTTCTACTCATTGTGACCCTACATGTGTCAGAGTAGAACTGTGCTCCATGGGGTTTTCACTGGCTGATTCTTTAGAAGTAGATCACCAGCTCTTTCTCTGAGGTGCCTCTGGGTGGACTCAAACTTCCAAACTTTCAGTTAGTAGCTGAGCACATTAACCATTTGAACCACCCAAGGACCCCACAGGTTTATTTGTAAAATTTATTTAAACTATATGTTTATTATGTGTGCACTTTCTGTATGTATATTATACTCCAATTAAAAGTTCCACTTAAAACAAATGCCTCTTTGAATGGAAGCCTAAAGTGAAATTATTAACTATCTTTTTGTGAGAGGTACAGAACTTGGAAACTGTATTAGTTACAGGCATTTGCTTATAAGCAACAGAAACTAACTCTGAAAAACTTAAGTCAATAGAATACTTATTGGAATGGTATGAGGGATCTTACAGAACAAGAAGGAAAGCTTAAAGACTGGGCTTGCAAAGGAGCAGACTCAGGCAGCATAGAGTGACTTCGTACCAGAAACTCAACAGACTTGTCCTGGCATCACTGCTGAAATAAATGACCTCAAATACTTTCAGTCTTTTTGCCCCTCTATTCACAACTGAAAGAACCTCTGGTGGCACAGTGGTTAAAAGAGCTCAGCTGCTAACCAAAATGTTGGTGGTTTGAATCCACCAGTTGCTCTGCAGGAGAAAGATGTGGCAGTCTGCTTCCATAAAGATTTACAGCCTTGGAAACCTTATGGGGCAGTTCTACTCTGTCCTGTAGGGTTGCTATGAGTCAGAGTCAACTGGAGGGCAATGGGTTTGGTTTTTAGTTTGGGTATTCACAATTCAAATTCCTAGGAAAGAAGGTCCAGTTGACCTAACTTAGGAGATGCAGAGAAGTACCTGCCATCAGGTAAGGGAGAGGGGCCACCTGATTAAAACGATCCCATCAGAATACATCCAAAGTGGGTGAAATATTTTCCAGAAAGTAATTGGGATACATTTTCAAAAGATGGTGGGATGGATTCTGAGCAGGTAACGACAACAAAGGTTTAATTCTATAACACTGTGGAGGACTCAGTCAAAGGAAAGGTCCACTGAGTTTGCCTTCTAACTCAGCAGCCAGTCCATTTTTCTCCTGTCTCTCATTGCTCCCGTAACTTTTCCTTGCTTACTCCCCTCTCCCAGCTCAACTCTGTGATAAAATGCGTGTGTATAGTGGCCAGGCAGGCGTACCACAGGTCAGCATTTGTACAGAACGGTACAATGCATGATATTAATACCACTTACTTGGTTCACCCTGGGGTGGTTTAATAATTGCCAGTTCTATTACGGAAAGAGATCAGGAAATTTAAAACAAAACAAAAACCAAGTAAGCATTATGCATACTAGAGATGATAAGAATTCTTAGTTATTTCTATGATTGGTTCTAAAGGAACGTTTTAGATCTGGTTTGAACATGGATGGCTAGCTGGGCACATTCTTTATTCAATTCCTCCAGTGGTTTAGGTAGGTTGCAAATGAGAAGCCTATTAAGTTTTTAAAACTGTTGAGTAATAATGGTATCCAGTTGTCAATCTATACTATTACTTCACCCAGAAGTTGTTAATTTTTAGTAATGGTCAACTGCACGTTTCCCACCCCTTACAGAATTCAGAAGTATTTTGGACCCATCTGGGTAGAAAGCAAGCATAGGCATAAGATCATTATCATCCGTGACACATTCAGGTCATGTTTCTTTCACGTTTTGTTAGTTTCAGTGAACCAAAGACTGCTAATGAATGATTTCCATTGGATAATTTTGTTTTTTCTGTTTCAGGTTTTAAGTTGCCTGTCTGGATTTCATTAGCATTGCAATGATTTACCCAAAAGGGCTTTGTTTCTTAACTCGGTTGGGGAAGGGGCATTGTGAGGATATCTGTCTTTGTGGGAAATTAGATTTTTTTAAAAATTTAACTCCATAGGGATTGTATATGTGTGTGGAAGGGGTTCGAGGAGTGCAATTTTGATTTGCAGTTGACTTTATGTTCCTCAAGCTACAGTTGGTGAAAACTGCTGCAAACCTATCTGCCACTCTGACACCAAAAACATCAGTATTTTATTAATCAGAAAAATAACTGCCATGAGAGCAAAAATAGTTACATATCATAGGGAAAAGTATCTGAAATGCGAATGGAAGACAGGCGAAAATAGTATTTGAAACTAATGTTTTGTTTCTTTGATTTGCTTGTCTATTTATTATTGCTTAGTTTGGTCTGTTAGAACTCAACTATTTAGCTGATTTCATTATGTTCTTTTTCTCCTTTGCATTATGGTAATAGCTTCACAGGTATAACTAGTTCAAAACAGGACAAGTTATTCATCAAATTGGCAGAATACATTATAAATGTAGTGTAAAATGGGTTTCTTTTTCTCTAGATTCACCAGTATATTTTGATAACCAATGTCACAATTTTGGTTTTTCTAAGAGGATTATTTGATAGGATGAAGAGATCATTTTCAAGTTAACCATCACTTTCCATGTTCTCTTCTACTTTTCATGATAGTGAACACATCACCTCTGCAGGAGGTTAAAACCTCGCTGTGTGTCAACACTGTTACTCTCTGAGATTCCCAATCTACGTTTTCATGGAACCCAATCTAGTGGAATTGGAGATTGAGAAATTAGTTTTCTTAAGTAACCCTAACATAACCCCAGGGTCCAGTTGCCATTAAGTCAACTCTGATTCATGGCAACACCACGTGTGTCAGAGTAGAAGTGTGCTTTAGGGTTTTCAATGGCTGATTTTCTGGACATAGACTACCAGGCCTCTTCCAAGGTGACTCTAGGTGGACTCGTACCTCCAACCCTTTGGTGAGCAGCTGAGTACGTTAACAGTTTGCACCACCCAGGGACTCCGTCTCCAGGCTGAAGTGCATACATGGCATCGTGGCTCTTTTGCGAAGTGACTGTTCAAGTTTTTGCCCATCTTTTTTGTGTTGATTTGAAGGATATCCATGTAGCAATGAATATAGGAGAAGGTGCTTGCTCAATGGCCTCAGTCAATACCACTGAGGAGTGGGCAGTCACCGGGTAGTCTTGTATGGTCAACATGACCTACTTAGGTATGTGACAAGGTACCCTATAGGACAGAGTAGAACTGCCCCATAGAGTTTCCATGGAGCGCCTGGTGGATTCAAACTGCCAACCTTTTGGTTAGCAGATGTAGCTCTTAACCACTATGCCACCAGGGTTTCCATGTACATAACTGGCTCAGGGTCAGAGATTAGTTAGGCCTTGTGGTTTGGCACTTAGCAAGATGTGCAGGGATGCTTGAGGCCCATGGCAAACTGCCTGTCCTAACAGATGTAAATCAAGAGAATATAAAAACTTCGAACGATTAACTATTTTCCATATTCACAAGCACATTCACATATACTTTCAAAAAAGTTATGTTTCAAGATATTTAAAACATCTATGAAATTAAAAAGCAAGATACAAATGAAAAGAAATGGATATCAAGACATTAAAGAAGGCATTTTTAATAAAGCTAAATTTTTTTATTTGATTTTCTGAAAATTATATTTTATTAAATATTATTGCAAAAATATAACTATTTAAAATTCTGCTATTAAATATCTATGTTTCTGCCAAAGAGAGAAAAATAGTACCACCCTTTGTGGTAGGCAGAATTCTAAGATGCCTCCCTCCCAAGATTCCTGCCCCTGGTTTACATGTCCTTTTTAAATCCTGCTTCTTGAGTGTGGGCAGGTCCAGGGAATATGATGAGATACCTCCCTCATGATTATGTTACATTATATGGCAAAAGAGATTTTGCAGATGTAATTAATATCCCTAATCAGTTGACTTGGAATTAGTCAAAGAAGAGATTATCCTGGGTGGGCCTGATCTAATCAGATGAGACCTGAAAGAGACAAGAACAAGCAGAAGAAACTCTCTGGGAAGCCTTAAAGAAACAAGTTACTCAGAGTCCTACAGTCACAATGAACTGAATTCTGCCAACAACCTGAATAACTTTGGAAGAAGACCTTGAACTTCAGCTGAGAATCCAGCCCTGCCAACACCTTGATTACAGCCTTAGAGACCCTGAGCAGAGAACCCAGTTGAGCTTTGCCCACAATTCTGACCCACAAAGCTGTGAGATATTAAATGGATTTGTTTTAAGCCACTAAGTTTACAACAACAGAAAACTAATACAATCTTCATACATCTCATGTCTAGAACTGCATATCCAAAGTTTATGAATATTACAGCTTTTTACTTATAAAATATGGATGATCACCCTATTCTGCAGGTTGTTAAAAAGATTACTCAGGAAATGTATGTGAGCTATGAATACAATGCCTGGCACAGGACAAATGGTCAATAAATGGTAGCTATGGTTATTGAGCCAAGAACTTGTTAATGGCCAGAGACAAATTTTAAAGCAATTCAGAAGTTTATATACCAAGATCATCAGTTAGTATATCAGATCGTATAGTCCTGATGCGGAACAAACAACCTGCTTTGGCAACAACTGCTGAAGCTTGCAGCTGACCTGATGTGGTGGAAGCTTTTTCCAGACCCTTCCTGAATTTTTGCTAGCTTGATTCTGAGAACCCAGGAAGTGACAGCCTCATGTACCATCTCAGTATCTACATTTTAAAAGAACTATCCATAATAACAAAAGCAGATGCCACATCGTAACTCTGGACTTCTCACTGAGAAAGTGGTGGAACAAAAACAAAGAAGAGTCCTGGTTATTGCTACTCAGAGTGTCCGTGTTTGGATATTATCAATGGCCTATGGGTGCTGTATAAGAACGTTAAAAAGACTGTTCTTGACAAAGGAAAATAAATGTAGCATCTTGCTACCACCCATAAACCGCATTTACTCTTCAGTAGTAACATGCCAATGACCAAGTGGAGTGAGGGGCAGGACAAACTTTTTTTTAGAACATTTCTAGAAAAATTCAAGCTTTAGGCTTTTCAAATGAGGAGTGGATACTAATTGCAGTGACAGAAAAAAAAAACTGTCATTTATTGCTGTGGCCAAAAATTTCTCCTTGAGGTGCAGAGGAGGGGACAGAGAGATGATTTCCACCTTGGGCAATTCAAGACAAACGGATTGCATTGTTCTCTATTGTGTAAAGCTGGTTTCTCCCAGAGATGTGAAAAAATAATATGCCCTCCCACCCCAGCTTATTCTTTTGCAAGGATTATTGATTGTGCAAATGCTAGTGCCAAAAATTGGATGGGGATGAAGGAGAGGCCCTGGTGTTTTTGCAAAAAAGTCTGGCTTTACCACAACTCTGGTAATTGAAAGAAAGAGTATTTTATCTAAATTCTTTTAGAATTTCTTAACTTCTAATATGCCAATCATTAGAGAACTCTTCAATTTACTTTTTCCATTTGTGCACTTATGGAAAGGAATGGAAGGTGAAGGGAGGTTTTGGTGGATTAAGAGTTTATTTGTTTTGCAGTCTATGCTTACTATAATTCTCTTAATTTCAAAATTTTAGAAATGTTCCTAAATTTATCAACCTCTCCAGAATTCTCTCACCATTAGTACTTTTAGTAATTATACAACTTAGTCAGAAGAAGGACACCTGCCCTCTCCCACACATCCACTAGGGACAGTGAGAAATAAATGCTCTTTTTCTCTAATTGGTTTCACATTTGTTTTCATCTGGATTCTGTTGCCCTGATCTACACAGAAAGAAAGCTTTTCTTATTGAAGTTCATGAAAACATGAACTTTTTCTTTTTTTCTACCTATACTGTAGTGTATGGCATACACTTAAAGTCAATACCCAACTGTGCAAGTGACCATGGATATAATGTGTTTTCTAGAGGTTTTCTATGCGTGTGTATGTATTATATGTAAAAAGTACAACAACAGCTAGCTTGAAGCCCATGAGAAGGGTTAACCACCTTCCCACACTCTGTTTTGTTCACTGCTCTAAGCTTTAAGACAAATATCTCTTTGTTTTTCTCCTTTAATATCCAATTCTAAGCTCACTAGAGAAGACAGGATAGGACTCCACAAAACTCACTTTGTCTCAGCTAGGGCTATAACACAACAAGACATACAAGAAACTTTTCATGTTTAATTTTCCCTTCATACTTCAGAAGACACCTGCCTGGGGGTCTTGTGGCTAATGGGCTGCAGAAGGTTCAGGTCATCCTTCAAATTCAGTAGCTCCCATCTGATGTCCAGGCGAAGAGCAGTGATTCCAGAATAGTCCACATTGTCTAAGTCTGCTTACCACACAGCTTCTTTGAGGACTTGAAAGCCTCCTTACCACCCTTACCCTGCCTCCCACCTCCAACTCCTTTTAAAATGGAAAGAAAGTGACCCTTGTGGGTTAGGCAATCCTACATCAAGGTGAATTCTTGATAACCAGCTCTGTTCCCCCTTAAGCCTTGTAAACATGCTAATTAAAAGGAGCTTGTTTCTGAAGATCAAGAGAGAAGGAATTCTGAGGCCAGGGCTGACAATCATGCCCAGCTCTTTCCAGTCACTTCCTGTGTTTTTGCTAGCTCACTTCGGAGGGTCCCCAGAAGTGACAGTCTCAGAACATGTGATATCTCAACATCTGCGTTTTAAAAATTGCCCCTAATAACCCTCAATGGAAATCTCACGGAGTGTCTTGTTAGGAGAAAGAAACTTGCCTCTCTTCTGCCTTTTTTTTTTTTTCTTTTAATTGTTGTTGAAATTATACACAGCAAAACGTACACTTACTCAACCTACAAAGCACAAAAATAGAGACGACTTTTACATCTGCATATTGATGCAAAATTTTATTTTATTTTTTATTGTATTGTTGTGCTTTAAGTGAAACTTCAGAATTCAAGTTAGTCTCTTACACAAAAATTTATACATACATTGTTATGTGACCCTACTTGCTCTCCCTATACTGTGACCGCACACTCCTCCTTTCCACCCCTGATTTCCCGTGTCCATTCAACCAGCTCCTGTCCCTTTCTGCCTTCTCATCTCGGCTCTGGACAGGAGCTGCCCATTTAGTCTCATGTATCTACTCGAGCTAAGAAGCACACTCTTCACGAGTATCATTTTATGTCCCATATTCCAGTCTAATCTTTGTCTGGAAAGTCGACCTCGGGAATGGTTTTAGTTTTGGGCCAACAGAGAGTCTGGGGGCCATGTCTTCTAGGGTCCCTTCAGTCACAATCGAACCATTAAGTCTAGTCTTTTTAGTAGAATTTGAGTTCTGCACCCCATTTTTCTCCTGCTCCATCAGGGACTCCGTTGTGTTCCTTGTCAGGGCAGTCATTGGTGGTAGCTGGGTACTATCTAGTTCTTCTGGTCTCAGGATAATGAAGTCTCTGGTTTATGTGGCCCTTTCTATCTCTTGGGCAATACTTTCCTTGTGTCTTTGGTGTTCTTCATTCTCCTTTGTTCCAGGTGGATGGGAGCAATTGATGCATTTTAGATGGCCACTCCCTAGCTTTAAAGAACCCAGATGCCACTCACCAAAGTAGGATGCGAACATTTTCTCAATAAACTTTGTTATGCCATTGACCTAGGTGTCCTCTGAAACCATGGTCCCCAGACCCCCATCCCTGCTACTCTGTCCTTTGAAGTGTTTGGTTGTATACAGGAAACTTCTTAGCTTTGGTTTAGTCCAGTTGTGCTGACTTCCCCTGTAGTGTATGTTGTCCTTCCCTTCACCTAAGATAATTCTTGTCTACTATCTAGCTAGTAAATACCCCTCTCCCTCCCTCCCCACCCTTAATAACCATTATAAAATGTTTTCTTCTGTGTTTAAACCTCTTCTTGAGTTCTTATAATAGTGGTCTTATAAGATATTTGTCCTTTTGCGACTGACTAAATTCACTCAGCATAATGCCTTTCAGATTCCTCCATGATATAAGATGTTTCACTGTTTCACTGTTGTTCTTTATCATTGTGTAGTATTCCACTGTGTGGATATACCATAATTTGTTTATCCATTAGTCTGTTGATGGGCACCTAGGTTGTTTCCATCTTTTTGCTATCTTGAACAGTGCTGCAATGAACACGGGTATGTGGTGCAAAATTTTAGCTAAATACTGACAAATGAAATAAAATTCAGGTAGGCATTAAAATAATACAGTATTCTAACCAAGTGAGGTTCACACCTAATGGCTCCAAAATAGGAATTCTATTCGTAAAATGAACAATATCTAACAGTCAAAGGAGGACATTATATATGAACATCACAATAAATGTGAGAAATCATTCGACTACATTCAATATTATTCTTGATTTGAATTTATTTATTAAAATAAGAATAAAGTATACAAGTGCAATATTTTATATATATATAAATGTTGGTGGTGGTGGTGGCTGTCTTCAAGTCAGTTCTAACACATGGCAACCCCGTGTGTGCAGAATAGAACTGCTGTACAGGGTTTTCAAGGTTGTTACCTTTTGGAAACAGATCACCAGGCCTGTCTTCTGGGTGCCTCTGGGTCGATTCAAACCACCAAATTTTCTGTTAATAATTGAGTGCTTAACAGTTTGCACCACCCAGGGATAACAAACCAATATATACAACTATATACTTAAAGGAAACATATAAAACATTATATATGTCAATATGATTAGTCAACAGAAAGAAATAGCAAATAAAAAATAATGGAAATAAGATCATAAAATTATAATTATTTGCATATGATACATTACATACCTAGAAGTTCTAGGATTTTTCTAGAATCAGAAACTATTATAAATAAGACAATTTAGTAATGCAGTCAATTAAAAAATTAACAATAAAAAAGTATCATTTTTCTATGCAGAAAAAATAATGAAAATACAATGCTAGAAAATGAGTGATCTACAACAGGGGTCAGTAAACTTTTTCTATAAAGGGCCAGACAGTAAATATTTTAGGCTTTGTGGGTCATATGGTCTTGATTGAAACTACTCAATCTTTAGCAGCCATAGTTAGTACTTAACTGAATGGTGTGGCTGTGTTCTAATAAAGCTTTATTTACAAAAATAGGCAGACAGTGTTTTGCTGACCCCTGATCTAAAATAACAACACAGGCTATAAAATGCCCAAGTACCTTAAAAAGAAACATAGGTCAACTACTTAAAGAAAACTAATACTCAAATAAGAGGGGGGGAAAAGGTTATTTGGTTCTCCTTTATAACCAGTTTCCCTCGAGTCAACTCCAACTCCTGGTGGTTCCATGTGTGTCAGAGTAGAACTGTGTTCCACGGGGTTTTCCATGGCTTATTTTTCAGAAGTGGATTGCCAGGCCTTTCTTCTGAGGCACATCTGGATAAACTCAAACAACCTGCAGTCTTTCTTTCAGTTAGCAGCCTAGCACATTATGATTTGCATCACCCCAGGTGTCTTGGTTATCTAGTGCTGCTACAACAGAAATACCACAAGGGGATGGCTTTAACAAAGAGAAATTCATTCTCTCACAGTCTAGGAGGCCAGAAGTCCAAATTCAGGGCATCAGCTCCAGGGGAAGTCTTTTTTTCTCTGTAGGCTCTAGAGGAAGGTCCTTGTCATCAATCTCCTCCTGGACTAGGAGCTTCTCAGTGCAGGGACCCTCAGTTCAATGGACACACTCTTCTCTCCTGGCACTCCTTTCTTGGTGGTATGAGGTCCACATGTCTCTCTGCTCACTTCTCCCCTTTATATCTCAAAAGAGATTGACTTAGGATACTATCTAGTCTTGTAGATTGAGTCTTGCCTCATTAACACAACATCATAGAGGTACGATTTATATCACATAAGAAAATCACATCAGATGACAAAATGGTGGACAATCACACAATACTGGGAATCCAGGTCTAGCCAAGTTGACACACATATTTGGGGGACACAATTCAATTCATAACACTGGGAATCTTCTGCTTTATAGTAAGATTCAATTCTATAATGATATCAATTTTTCTAAATTAATTTATAAATTTGATACAATCCTTTAAAAATATCCACTACAGTTCATCTATAGAACCCAATAAAGAAATGAAGAAAGTATATGAAAGGGTAAATTAACAGAAAAGAAGCATATACCTACAAAAAGATCTTTGTGGAAGTGTAAATCAATGTGTCCCACTTGGAAGGCAGTTTGGTGACATCTATGAAATTTGCAGAAGCATGAACCTTTTGACTCAGTAATCCTGCTGATAAGAATTCACTTCTCTGATACACATGCAGATGTACACGTAGATATTTGTACTGTTTGACTCTTCTAAGCATGCTTACATCTTACTTTGTTTACATTCTCAATCTCAGCAGGGTTATCTACGCAGGCTATTAAAAGCCATTTAATTTATTTTTATATTTGTCTCTATATTAAAAAGGCCATAATAAATCTTTTGTTTTAATATCCAAGAGGACATCTGTGAACCCTGAGAAGGTTCAAAAAGTAATTTTTGGCCTTCCCTGAAATTGTCAAATAATTAAATTTCATTAGCAATGAAAGCAAGTACAAGATGCCCCAAATGAGACCTACAAAAAGACCTGGCAATCTACTCTGTAAAGATTAAAACCAAAAAAAAAAACAAACCTCTTGCCCTGGGGTTGAATCTGACTCATAGTGCCCTTATAGGACAGAGTAGAACTGCCCCATAGGGTTTCCAGGGCTGTAATCTTTACAGAAGCAGCCTGCTCCTGCAGATCCACTGATGGGTTCGAACCACTGACCTTTTGGCTAGCAGCCGAGCCCTTAACCACTGTACAACCGGGGCTCGTCTCAGTAAAAACTACAGCCTAGCAAACCCTATGGGGCAATTCTACTCTGCTCTATAGGGTCACTTTGAGTAGAAATGGACTTATCACACACAACAGCAGCAACCATTAGATCTTATTAAAAATAGGTAATATGTTAAACTAGTGTATCAGAACTATGTTTCTCAAACTGGGTACTCTTGACACTAACGCACCCCCCCCCCAACTGTTAATAAATCTTCTGATGAAAAATAGGGCTCCATTTTAGATTAAGTTTGGGAACATGCATTATCCAATCCAAATTTACTTGATAAAGAAAAGACTCTTTGTTTTCTGGGTTTTTTTCTTCACGAGCAGTTTGGGAAATACAATCTTAGTGAAATTAAAAAATACATTGTCTGAGGAGTTCTTTAGGAAGCTGGTTCTGAATCATATTAATATAGTTGTGGTTATTATTATTATTAAAGTGGTGTTGGGAGTTAAATTAGGACAGATGTCCAGGCTAGTGTGTTCGCTTTTTTCCCCTCTGTTTGCAAAAGCTGGGAGGTGGTGAGAAAAAGTGCTTTGGCGTTAAGACTTCTTGACCGTCCTGTTACATGTACCTTTCTGTACATTTTCATCCAAGAATTTTAAAAAAAAAGAAAAAGCTTCTCATTCTAAAGGGCAGAAAACCCGCAAGGGTTGATCAGAGGCAAAGGTGATGTTACAGAGAAAACAATAGCTATTTTGTGCAGACACCTTCTCACAGCCCGGGAAATGCACATTTTGTCAGGATAAAAAAAAAAAGCAGGGTGGGGGTGGGGGGAGATTTCTTCTGCAAACAGATTTAAATATTTGCCTTTAATCTTCCTTGCGTAATGAGGAAACAAGGAAGCGGAGTGTCTTTCACAGCAAATCTCTTTGCGTTACTGTCTCAGGATTTTTTTTCTTTTGGAAGGGGGAGATGACTACCTTGCATTGGAGCCCCAGCTGCAAGTGAAAAGGCAGCGTATGCTGACTTTCACAGCCTCGGTCCTGGTTCTCCTCTGCTTTTGACATTCTCACCTCTCTTCCTCGGTCCTCTCCTCGCCCCCTCCCCCCACCCCAGTTTTATTTTTTCATAGTCTCTGAAAATGCAATGGAGAATAAAAATGTGGTGAGACCTGCCGCCAGCACCTATGCCCTCCAGTTCTAACCTGACAAAAATGTCAAGAAACTGACAGTAAAATATGCAAAGAAAAAGCCCCACAAACGAGAAAACCCCAGACTATTTGGCGCTTCCACCGCACTGTGTCATGGTTTTCAAACAGAAATAGCAGTTGTGGGATTTATTATCTCTACCATCACTTGTTAAATTTTACACTACGCAAATGATATAAAGAATACCAAAGGGGAAGCTACTGAAGACAGAAAGAGGCGTGACAGAGAAGCAAATAGATCAACTCCATAGAGTGTTAATGTGGATTTGTAACACGGCAAGGGAGCTAGTAAAAAGCAAAAGCAACCAGGCGTGAGATCACCAACCCTGCCTACACAAGTCCAGTAATATGGTTGAAAAGGTGAAATGTACGTTTCTTTCAGTGGCCAACCTGATGTTAGATAACTAATTAATTTCCCTGAATGTTGCTCTGCTTAGTCACCGTAGTTCTAACTGGCTCTAAGCACCAAGCCAACCAGTTGCCCCAAGTCAGACTCATGGCGACCCCATGTGTATCAAGGTAGAACTATGCTCCACAAGTTTTCAATGACAGATTTTTCAAAAGTAGACCACCAGGCCTTTCTTCCAAGGTGCCTCTGGGGGACTGGAACCTCCAACCTTCCGGTTAGCAGCTGAGCATTAATGACTCTCAGCACCTAAGGACGATTTAAGCACCATGGTCTTCCCAAAATGAAAGACAACTTGAGAAGTTTGTGAATAATGACTGTTACTATTTTCTGAGCACCTGCTGGAGACTGGGTTTCAAATATTATCTAATTTAATCTGAACCACAATATTGCAAGGGAAGTTTTTTCCCCCCTTCATTTGGGGGAGGAGGTTAGTTGACAAAGCTTGAATTCAAACCCACAATTGTCTGATTTTAAACGACACTATCGACACAAAACTCCTTCCCTCAGAGAAAATCATTTATTCGGGCCTTAAAGAAACATACTAATAACCTATTGCTTTAAACAGAGAGCACAACTTGGGGCACATTTAAGCAACATCTGTTGATAACCTGGATTTATAAATTTGAAACTGCAGCTTAACCCTTTCCCTTGTTTATAACACACTGAGACACTCTGAAAATGTCCTGTATTTCTTTATTCTTTAAAGGATTGAGAAACCAAGGCATATGGAATGGAATGCCCTGTTTTGGTTAAATTAATAACAGTACCCTTGTAAAAATAGAGTGAGGCATGTATATAAAATGAATCGAAGCAGAATTGGGTTGCTCCCTTGAGACATCAGATATCATGGATATGTTTATGTGGTTGTCAGGTGCCGTCAAGTCGGTTCCAACTCATAGCCCCCTACGTACAACAGAACTAAACACTGTCCAGTCCTGCTCCATCCTCACAATCATTGCTATGTTTGAGCCCATTGCTGCAGCCACTGTGTCGATCCATCTCATTGAGGGTCTTCCTCTTTTTCGATGACCCTCTACCTTACCAAGCATGAGCCTTGTCTCCAGGGACTGGTCCCTCCTGATAACATGTCCAAAGCACTTGAGAGGAAGTCTCAAGTCTCATCCTCACTTCTAAGGAGCATTCTGGCTGTGTTTCTTCCAAGACAGATTTGTTCTTCCTTCTAGCAGTCCATGGTATATTCAGTATTCTTCAGCAACACCATAATTCAAAGGTATCAATTCTTTTTCAGTCTTCCTTATTCATAGTTTAGCTTTCACATGCATATGAGGTGATTGAAAACACCATGGCTTGGGTCAGGTGCACCTTAGTCCTCAAATTGACATCTTTACTTTTCAACATTTTAAAGAGGTCTTTTGCAGCAGATTTGCCCAATGCCATACGTTGTTTGATTTCTTGAATGCAGCTTCCGAGGATGTTGATTGTGAATCCAAGTAAAATGAAATCCTTGACAGCAGCTTCAGTCTTTTCTTCATTTACCATGATGTTGATCATTGGTCCAGTTGTGAGTTTGGGTTTTTTTTTTTTTTTTATGTTGAGGTTGAAGGCTGTGGTTTTTGATCTTCATCGGTAAGTGCTTCAAGTCCTCTTTGCTTTTAGCATGCAAGATTGTGTTCATTTGCATTAAAAAAAAACAAAAAAAACTGTTGCCGTCCAGTTGATTCCTACTCATAACAGGTTATTAAAGAGTCTTCATCCAATCCTGATGCTACATTTTTCTTCATATAGTCAGGTTTCTTGGATTATTTGCTCAACATACAGGTGAGTAAGTATGGTGAAAGGATACAACCTTGATGTACACGACTTTCTAATTTTAAACCACTCAGTATCCCCTTGTTCTGTTCAAACACTGCCTCTTGGTCTCGTACAGGTTCCTCATGAACACCACTAAGTGTTCTAGAATTCTCATTGTTTGAAATGTTATCCATAATTTGTTATGATCCACATAGTCGAATGCTTTTGCATAGTCAATAAAATGGAGGTAAACATGTTTCTGGTATTCTCTGTTTTCAGCCAGAATCCATCTGACATCAGCAACGATATCCCTTGTTCCGCGTCCTCTTCTGAATCTGGCTTGAATTTCTGGCAGTTCCCTGTTCATGTACTGCTGCAACCGATTTTGAATAATCTTCAGCAAAGTTTTACTTGTGTGTGATGTTAATGATATTGTTCGATAATGTCCACATTCCATTGGATCACCTTTCTTTGGAATGGGCACAAATATGGATCTCTTCCAGGTGGTTGGCCAGGTAGCTATTTTTCAAATTTCTTGGCATAGACAAGTGAGCTCTTCCAGCATTGCATCTGTCTGTTGAAACATCTCAGTTGGTTTTCTGTCAATTCCCGGAACCTTGTTTTTCGCCAAAGCCTTCCGTGCAGCTCAGACTTCTTCCTTCATCACCAATGGTTCTTGATCATATGCTGCCTCCTAAAACGGATGAACATTACCCAATTCTTTTTGGTACAGTAACTCTGTGTACTACTTCTATCTTCTTTTGATGCTTCCTGTGTTGTGCAGTATTTTGCCCATAGAATCTTTCAATATTGCAACTCAGGGCTTGAATTTTTTCTTCAGTTCTTTCAGGTTGAGAAATGCCGAGCGTGTTCTTCCCTTTTGGTTTTCTAACTCCAGGCCTTTGCACAATTCCTTTATAATATTTGCTTTGTCTTCTCGAGCTGCTGTTTGAAATCTTTTGTTCTCCCCTTTTATGTGATGATTTGCTTTAATTACTTTATGTTCAAGAGCAAGGTTTAGAGTCTCTTCTGACATCCATTTTTGGTCTTTTCTTTCTTTCCTGTCATTTTAATGACCTTTTGCTTTCTTCATATATAATGTCCTTGATGTCATTACACAATGGTTGTGGTCTTCGGCTATTGTGCTCAATACATCAGATCTATTCTTGTGATTATCTCTAAATTCAGATTGCATATACTCAGGGTCATACTTTGGCTCTCATGGATATGTTTATAATTCATGGTTTTAAAGTGCAATTGAGGGGTATGCACAGGTCAATGGTACATAAAATTAACTAGTTGTACCTTTAAAAAAAAAAAGAAGAAAAAAGAAAAATTGAGGAGCAAATGGAGAAGCACACATGACTCAATTGCCCTTGAAACTTGCATGCAACATTTGCCACAGGCGATTAATCCGTGCACAGCAAAAAGAGAGGCCCCTGTGATTCTGAGTGACTTATTCCATGGCATCCAGCAGGTGTGGAGCAGAACCACAGGATTTGTGATCTATATAGACTTGTGATCCCCTGCCTTCTCTGACCAACAGACAACCTTTCCTCTTTTAATAAGCGGTGGGGCTGTCTACACACCTCCACTGCGATAACGGCTGTAAAGTGAGCTATAAAACTGCCATGGAAATCCAAATGTCATAACAGCGGAAATGTCTAAAGCCCATAATGGCTCCAGTGATAACCCGTTAATGTTCAAATAGATCCCTGAGGCAAAGAGAAACTCAAGTGTTTCCTTCAAGATGGCCACCACAGGCTTGGTGCAATGCCAGGCCTCCCCAGTGTCTACAGCCCCACCTTTCTTGACACTTCCTCATAAAATATATTATTACTTTAAAAGCAGATTGTGTGGAAGAAAGAATAACAGCTTTAATGCAATTTGCATATGAATAGAAGAATATGTGCAGGTATTGGAGACGAACTTCTAGTTAAAATATGACCTGCAGAACAAAGAAGTCCTGATTAGGTGTGTTTGTGTGAGGTTACCACACACTCAGTTATTTTAGCTATAGTTCAAAGTGTCCCAAAGAGCCTATGACCGCTTCCCTGAAAACTTTCAAAACACTGCTTTCAGCAGCTCTACTTCTTTCCTCATTTAAATGATTTCGTTTAGCATCTAACATAGATAGAAGGTAAGTATTTATTTTGAGCAAGACATGTAAATGTAAATAACTTTTATTTTGGAGTTAAATGCATTCCATCTTAATTTTGGCCAGCAGGGGATGACAAAATGGAAGCAGTATTTCTCACCAGCTATAATCAGTCTAAGAGCATATATTCCTCATATCTGTCATAGCCTAGTTCAGTGAATGACCTATTTTGGAAAAGAAAAATAATCGGGGAGTCTATGTATTTTCCACCACCCATATGTCAATCTGTAGTACTCTGGTCACTAGCATGTTGCTTTCATACTAGAAGCTATACCACTGGTATTTCAAATACCAGCAGGGTCACCCATGGTGAACAGGTTTTGGCAGAAGTGCCAGACTAAGGCAGACTAGAAAGAAAGGCCTGGCAATCTGTTTCCAAAAATTAGCCAATGAAAATCTTACGGATCACGATATAACATTGTCTGACTCTCTGGCTTTGATCAGGAGGGATCTTTTGCTAGAGGAGGACATCTTGTTTGGTGAAGTAGCGGACCAGCAAGGGCAAGGGAGACCCTTGGTGAGATGGATTGACGCGATAGCCACAGTGATGGACTCAGCCATGCTGGTGATTGCAGTTTTTGTTCTGTTGTACATGAGGTCACCATGAGTCGGACTTGACACTATAGTAGCCATCTATCTATCCTCTACATATTTTACTTTATAGGGAATCAATATATCTGTATTTATATCTACCCAGAAAATTGAACCACTAGGTCTTTTGCTAAAACCTGGAAAATGAATTTATAATTTGAAACATATTCTCATATTCTATCTCCACCAGAAGCTAAATATAAACAGTGAAAGACTGATTTACAATTCGTACAGTGAAGAACTTCTCTTGCTTACAAGAGATTGCAACACCTTTGCCAATCTCAGCACTATTTTGTCCAAAATCATGTGTACCTGATCTTGATCATGAATCTGATGTCAAGTTTACTGCTGCTAATTCTGCTCTTCACTATTTTTCTTTCCAGAATTCCCATGGATTCTGTGTTTCCCATTTCAAGTGCTGATGTTGGAGATGGCAACTTCCTGGAAATGAAGATGTCTTTTAGAAGTCTTTTACTTCTAAAAGTGTATTTATAATTTTCATATAGCAAGAGAAGAATTCTGCTTCTGTCAACACATAAATCTTACATTTCACTAGTATGTTACATAGTCTTAACTGGGTTTCAGTAATCCTTTGAGAAACATTTCTTAGAAAACTTCTGCTCTTTTCCCTATAGTCAATTCCCCATTGTCCTTGGTAGTATGTCTTATGGTTTAAAAGAAAGTTGAACACAACATGTATTGGATTTTGAAATCATACCCATATATTCACACAGACATATAGTAGGCTTGGTAGAAAAGTGAAAGGACCAATTAAAAAACGAAAGAGAAAATCCAGTTTTCCTATTGGTTACTTTTCCTTTAACAGTATTAACAAACCAGTTGACTTGATGGACTATTTACAGCAGAAACTAAAAGCACAAGTTTTGACTTGATAGAAACCGAGTTTCTGGTTCTGCCGTCAGATAATATTGTGACCTTGTGGAAGTTCAGTCTCTCTAAGCTGTGGTTTCCTCTTCTGCTAAATGGAGATACACATAGTGTTAACTTATAGGTTTGTACAAAAACATAACTAGTACTGTGGCAGAATAAAATTTAGCGACATGGAGTAAAATCTCATTATGTATTATATATCAATATCATTATTATTATTATCTATAAAAACCAAACCAAACTCATTGCTGTCAAGTTGATTCTGACTCATAGCAACCGTGTAGGACAGAGCAGAACTGCCCCATAGGGTTTCAAAGGAGCGGCTAGTGGATTCAAACTGCTGACCTTTTGGTTAGCAGCTGTAGCTCTTAACGACTGAGCCACCAGAGCTCCATCATTATCTATAGTTGTAATTAATAGCAGTAATCTCACACACACCCACCCACCCACACAGACACGTGAAACACATACTGGAAACAAAATACCTGGACACTAACCTGGTCAGAACTGCTCCCAGCTAGCTAGGATCTAGCAGTGCTTAGTTAGTATATACCCTTTGTTTTTGTCTTTTGTTCAATCCTCATAATCTTCCCTAACATGAGCTGTTTATGATTCTTTTATGAATTTCTTTTCTGCTTAATTTAACCAGGGTCAATTTCTGCTGTTTATAACCAAAGATGCTTGGCTAATGCAGGTAAGAAAGTTCATATATTATATTTTCCTCTGTAAAAGGACCAAATGCTGTAGGTAAAAATGCTTCAAAATCTATTGTCCCTTCAGTGTGAGAATACTATCTATGTAATCGGAAATAGTTAATACAGCTTGCATGCTCTAGAAGAACATAACTTGTATCCTCTAGATACCAGCTTGTATCATCTGGAAAAATATAGCTGTGTTTGCACGCTAGTACCTCTGGTCAACTCAGTACAGTGGGTGGTCAGGTCAGAGGAACAAAATCAACTAAACTGGTGGTCTAAAAGTATGATCACTCACGTCAGTCTAAAATATGATCCCACGCAACTCTTCACTCGCTGCTGTGTAGAGCTGTGTCCTAGAACTGGATCAGGATGAAATACTTAAGAAATGAAAGAGCTGTTGTTTAAAAAGTGACTTTTGTTGCTGTTAATTTTTATCTATAACAGTCAAGAACTTATAGTAATAGGAGACTAAAACGTCATAGATTTATACATTACTAGTATTTCAGACTAAGTATGGTGCAATTAATATGCCTTAATAGGGAAAATAAGGCATTGAATTTTGAGTCTGAAAATCTAGATTGGAATCCCTATTCTGTGACATGGGCGCTGTAGATAAAGGTATCCACACTATGTACCCCAGAGGACTTTATCTACTGAAATTGGATTTCAGTTAGTGTTTACTGAGTTAATGAATAAATACTGGACATGAATATAGTATTTTCTAAACTAGAAAGCACTACACAAACTATGATAAAGCTATACTGTCCAGTAATTCGATCCCCATTTTCCAGTAAGTTCATTTTCCCATTATTAAGATTAATATTGCCTCGTTTCTCTTCTCTCCTCTTTCGGGAACTTCCCCTTTTCCATCTTATGCCTCCGCTCTCCTACCATTTTCCAGATCGGAAGGCCTTGCCTCATACTCCATTAAGAACGTAGCACCCCTCAGACACTTGCACAAATACAAAATCTTACCTTCATCTGCACCCATCTTCACCTTTTTATTTCCCGTTAGAAATGTGAAAATGTCCTTTCATCTGTCAAAGTCCAAATCCTCAGCCTGTGCTATGGATCCCATCCTCTCTTGTCTTCACAAACTATTTGCTCCTTTTGCCATTTCGTATCTGTTTTACATCATCAATACATCTGTCTCTGCTGGATCGTTCCCAGCAGCATACAAACATGCTCTAGTTGCTTGCTAGTTAAAATGCAATCTATGGCTCAACAGTATTGGCATCAACTAAGAAACTATTAGAAACGTAGAACTTCAGTTATCATCTCAGAGCTACTGATTCAGAATCCACAGCAACAAGATCTCCATGTAATTTGTGTGTAATGTTTGAGAAACACTGCTTTAGTTTACTCCACCTCTAAAAATCTCTCCCTTGATCCTACATATCTCAGGTGAGTTATCATTCAAACTCTTTGTATGTCCTGACTTCCCTTTCACTCCTCAACTCACTCCCATCTTGCTTGCTCTTCATTCACTACACCTAAAATATTCATAAGGTCACCCATGTGGCCAAATTTAGTGGATACCATTCCTTCTTCATTGTGCTTGCCTCTCGGTGGCATTCATTTCTTTGTTTCCTACCTCTATGGCCGTTCTTTCTAAGTCTACTTTACAGGCTCATTTCCTCTACCCCTGGAATGGGACATTCTCCAGGCTCAGTTCTAACTTTTTCATTTTTGATCCACATTCTCTCCCTTGGTGATCTCTTCTATTCTCATAGTTTTAAAGATCAACTATAGTCTAACAATTTCTAGGGCAATAGTATCTTCTGATCTTTAGTCCTATAAGCATATTTACCTTCTTAACACTCAAAATGTCTCCCTTTCCACACAAAATAAAAAGTAAAACAGAACAAAAACTGTTCCTCTCTTCAGCTTCCCTAACTCTGTAAAAGCATCTCCATTCACCACTTCTGACAACTCATCTCACATATCACCATTTCTCAAGTTTCGAAGTTTATCTCCATCTCCATTGCTGCCACTGAATCCAGGCACCAGTATCATCTCATCCTCAGGTCGTTACGATAGCCTCCAACTCACCTTCCTGTCCAATTCTTGGTCCCTTACAGTTTCTTCTTCACACAGCAACCCAAGTAACAGTGTAACAGCCTCCTCCTTTATTTAGGATAAAATATGAACTTCGTACTTATCATGATCTACGAAATTTCAATTAACCTGGCAGAATCTATGTCTCATCTCTGGCCGCTCTCCCTTTTGCTCCCCCACAGTCCCACAACTTTAACTTTTCAAACCCTTTAGGGCACCAAGAGCTTTCCTACTTCAGGACCTTTGTATGAGGTATCCTGTATGTTTGGAGTACACTTCCCGTCACTATTTGCATGCTTTACTCTTTATTTTCATTGTATCTCAACTTAAGTATTTTTACCACTACGCCTAGGACTATACCTCTGCTCTTGCTCTATAGAACTACATTCCTATTTTCTTTATAGTACTCAACAAAACTAATCATTATGTATTTATTTGTTTTTGTATTCATAGTCCATCTTTTCAACTTGACTGTGAGAAAAAATAAGTTATGTTTCATAACTATTTTACTCTCCAATATGTACTGAAGTATACAGTATAAACTCCAGAATACAGCAATCACTTAATCATTGTTTGTTGAATGAATGAATAAAGTCTTTATAATGCTCAACCTTTACTGCTGAATTTTTCTTACCTTGTCATGCTAGAAATGCCAGAATTTGTTTGAATTTCCGTGTTTCAACCATTTTAACTGCATGCAATAAGAATTTCTAATGAAGATAAGACTTATCAACTACATAAAGAATTTCATTTTTTGCATAGACTGAAACTTAAATGCAGAAAATACCTCCCCAAAGAGTATGTTATCAATACCCTAGGTCATGTAAAACAGTGGGACTGAAATCTTTGAAGGAAATGAATCTCCGAAGGTGATCAGATTCTTTATCTCATCAGCAAACAGCATTGTCCATGTCAGAAATTTGAAATATGAACAATCTTTGGAAGGTCTTTAATCTTTTTGAGCCTGCTCCCTAATTTGTCATTTCTAGAACGGATGTCCTAACTCTACTGATGAAAGAGAACTTGCATAGGCAGTAAACTCAATGAGCCATTAAATAGGCGACAATAATCTTCATAGAAGTTTGGAATATTTAATTAGCACAAAAAATACTCTTAGCCAGTGCGCTCAATTACTTTCATGGATACTCCTCAAAATATCAACCAACTATTTTGCATGTGCATGAAATGATTTGGAAGACATTTAAGGCTGAAAAAGGAGATAATATTTCATCTATTAATTGGGGACTTGACATACTTGTGCATGTCCAGCAATAAAGTTTCAAAGTGACTTCAGTTTAGATCCTTGAGATATTTTTAAAGGTGACATTTCTATCCTTAAGGTTAATATTACATGAACATAACTGAAAGGATATGAAAACCTCTGGGTTTTTATTTTTATTTTGCATATTATCTACATGGACCAAAAATCAATGAAACGAGGAAAAGGTAAAAAAGAGAAATTCATGCAAATCACAATCTTGATGGAAAATCAACTTTCGTGAGTTGGTCTATCAGCACAAGAACAAAGAGTTTAGGGGAACAATACAACAGAAAACAGGTAACAAGGAAGAGGTGGGGAGGAGGAGGGATTGGATAGAAATTTGACTTATTTTTGTAAAACCTGACTTAGTACCCTTGTCAGCTGGTTCAGTAGGCAAGGCAGGTTATGACTGTAAGAGGAGGAGTCTTAAAATTAGTTACATCATTCCTTTTTTTAGGCTAAATAAGTCTTCACTACTATAAAGCAACAAGCAAACATTTGGTTTTCCAAATACCCTACATGCTTTGCACAAATTGAAAACTTGGCTAGATGTTTTACAAAACTCCATCACCCGGATTTCCTTGTGGTAGCAGTTCTGACACCACACTCCTGGCCTACATGGGCATTAGAAATAGGTGAAATGTTTATTCTCTGGGTTATGCAACCTGAGAATAACCGGCCTTCTATATGTTCTTCCTGTTCCATCAATGCTGCCTACCTTCAGTGATTATATCCCGTTCTGGGGGAAAAATCTTGGATAGAAACTGGTGTAGAAGCCCACAGATACACGGTCAAATTCTCTGTCCTATCATGTCAGTAGGAGGCCACTGACAGCAGAGAGAAAAATAATTTCATTTTTTGGAGGATTTGTCTCAGTTATTTGAGTATTTTGGCATTGCTAAATTGACTCGGTCCAATCAAGTATTGACAAAGCATTATTTCTTACAAAATATGCCAGTAAATTGAGATTTTAGATTAGATAGAGTTTATCTATCTGTTCTATCCAATCATTGATTTAATAACCATTAGTGAATGTTTAATATGAACTAGGTCCTCTAGAGATACAAAGATAAATCAGAACATCAAATAGCTAGTCTTAGGAATAGATTTGCAAGTAAGTAATACAAGAAAGTGTTGTTGGTGCTACGATTAATGCTTGTACCTGATACTATGTGAGCACAGGGGAGGTTTAAAATCTGTCTGGCGATAAGTGAAGAAAAGTTTCCTAGACAATTTTGGTGGGTGGAATCAGAAATGAGGCTGTAAACAGCTCTTCAGCCGGTGAAATCAAATGAAGATCAATTAGCTTTTTCTTTCATAGTGTCTTTTTCAGGTTTTTTTTTTTTTTTTTTTTTTAATTTCCTAGCTACTTTCAGTCGTTAAGAGCTCAGTCTGTTAACCAAAAGGTCAGCAGTTTGAATCCACTAGCCACTCCTTGGAATCCCTATGAGGCATTCCTACTCCGTCCTGTAGGGTTTCTATGAGTCGGAATTGACTCAGTGGCAATGAGTCTTGGTTATTATTCATAATGATTGCCAACACAGTCAGTTCAATTATTTTTTTCTTTTTTTGGTCTGCCTTGTGTCAATCGTTTGATTTACATTTTTTACTGACATGAAAAAATTGATAGGGATGACTTTTAATTATGGGATTTGCAAAGAATACTGAATATACCGTCTACTGTCAGAAGAACAAACAAATTTGTCTTGGAAGAAGTACAGCCAGAATGCTCTTAGAAGCAAAGATGGCGAGACTTCGTCTCACATAATTTGGACATGTTACCAAGAGGAACCATTCCCTAGAGAAGGACATCATGCTTGGTAAAGCAGAGGGTGAGCAAAAAAGAGGAAGACCTTCAATGAGATGGATTGACACGGTGGCGACAACAATGGTCTCAAATATAGCAATAATTTTGAAGATGGTGCGGGACAGGGCAGTGTTTCCTTGTGTTGTACATAGGGTTGCTATGAGTTGGAACTGACTGGAGGGCACCTAACAATAACATATACAGGTAGTCCCCAACTTATAATGTATTTGAGTTATGAGCAGATGCACTTATGACTGCCTTTTTTTTTTGACTTACATAATGTGCTTATAACTATAGGAGCAGGAAGTACCAATGTTGAAGCTGTAAGTTTATATGTAATATCTCCAACCCCCAAAGGCAAAATAAGTTCAGACTTATAAAGAAACAGATAATAAAAGGCAACAATAATGAAAACTGAAAAAAAAAAAGAGGTGTTTGACTTATACCAGAGCCGATGTATGACAGACTCTTCAGAACGGAAGCCCATCATAAGTTGGGGACTACTTGTACAATAAACATACTTGGCTCTTGCCTATTTCTCAAACGTCTACAACGTCACACTCACCTGACTCAAAGATTGATTTATGGACATCGTCAAGCCTCACTGTAACACTTAACCGCTCTATGACAATATATTGGATAGTGGGTTGGTTTTCTAAAATGATTCCCTTCGCCCCTTTTGGGACTCAGGTGCATAAAATTAAATTAATCATACTCCTTTTCAATTATGACACTTTGCATCATGGGTCAATGCATAGCCTACTTTTATTTAATTATTTTAAATAATATAATGAGTATCAATGAACCCACCATTCAAAAGAAAATATCTAAGATCCTGACAATACCAAAAAAAAAAAAAAAAAAAAAAAAAAAAACCCACTGCCGAAGAGTCCATTCCGACTCACAGCAACCGTATAGGGCTGAGTAGAACTGCCCCATAGGGTTTCCAAGGAGAGTTTGGTGGATTTGACCTTTTGGTTAGCAGCAGTAGCTCTTAACCACTGCACCACCAGGGCTCCCAATCTTGATAATAACCTCATTCAATTCTACCTCCTGCCAACTCCTTAAACTCTTCATTATTTCTAGTATTCTGACTTAAGAATGTTTTGGCTTTTGCATATAAATTAGTGTATTATCTGCACTAATAGTCATTTATTTCATCTATTTTAATCATTTTGCTAATCACATAGTTTTCTTGTCTAATTTCACTAGCTAGGACCTCCAATAGCATATTAACTAGTAGTGGAGCTAGTGAGCATTATTATCTTGTTTCCAATTTTGGAAGACTGAATCTAGAGTATCATTATTTTGAAAGGTTATATGCTTCAAATTTTTATTTTTTAAAATAACTGCTCTATGAGTTTAAAAAAATCTCCCTTCTAAAACTAATTGACTGACTCTTTAATTACGAATGGTTGTTTATCAAATTCTTTTTTATTTATTTAGATGATCACACAGACTTTTCTTTTAATATGTTACTGTTTTTAGTGAGTTACATTAATGACTTTTCTACTGTTAAATAATTCTTGCATATATGAAATAAAATCCAACTCCATTGTGATATATTTTATTCACAGTTAGGTTCAATTTGAAAATACTATATTTAGGATTTTTGCATCTATGTTAAATAATTCTCTGTTGTTTTTTTTTTCTTTTCTGTGACATCTTTGAGTTTGGTATTAAGCTTATGCTGTACTCAGAATGAATTAGTGTGTAATTCTTCCTTTTCTATTGGCTAGAAGTTTTATATAAAGTTGGGATAAACTCTGTATAGAAAATTTGGTAGTATTAACCTCTGTAAAATAAAAAAAAAAAAAATACGGCGTTTTCTTTGTGATAAAAATTTTAGCCTAACTTCAATATCTTTAAAAGTCATAGGACTATTTAAGCTTAATTTTTGTTGTTTCATGAATCAGTTATAATAGTTACATATTTCTATGAATATGTTCATTTTGTTGTCAAAGTTGTTAGCACATTGTTGATTGTGTTTGCTTATTTTTTTATTTGTAACAGTTTTATGAAGATATATTTCACATACCATACAACTTACTTATTTAAACGTACAATTCAATGTTTCTTAGTAGGTTTACAGAGTTGCGAATCCATCGCCTCTGTCAATTTTTGAACATTTTCATTATCCCAAAAAGAAATCCAGACATTTAGCATTATCCCCCAAATTCCTCATTCCTCCCACTCCCCAACCTTAACCAATATATATATTTTTGGCTTTACACGTGTATCTATTATGGACATTTAATATGAATGGAATCAGAATATGTGATCTTTCGTAACTGGCTTCTTTAATTAGCATAATGTTTTCAAGATTCATCTATGTGTTAGCATGTATCAGTATGTCATTCTTTTTTACACTCACATAATATCCCATTGTGGAGTTTTGTCTTGTTGTGAAGTGGTTAATCTGTTAGTGTCAAGAGTTCATAGTCCACGTGCAACAGACATTTGAGTAACTATAAGCACACCTGGCACTCGGATCTTGGTCTCTAATGTCCCATTAAAAGGAACAAATGTTCCTCAGAAAAATGGCTACTTTTAAAGCTGGAGGAAGATAGGTACAAGACGAGCCCAGAACATTTTATTATATCCCAAGTTAAACAACTTGGAGATATATCTCAAGGAGAAATGAGCCAGCTTGAAGCGGTCTCCACGGGTCAGTTATGGGACATTGTATGAATCCAAAATAATGAAGTACAGGACTTAATGATAAACTATTGAAAAATAGGAATTTGTGAGTTCATACATACAATCAATTTACAAATAAATAAATAGGGCAGAATAAATGGTTCTTCTTATAGTAGAATGTTGAATGCTGATTAGTAACTGTAGAGACAGAACTGGAATTAGAAAAATCAGTATTTTGCAATCATCATAATAAAGATCGAAATAGGCAAGAATCATCAATTGATGTTAAATTTAGCGGAGGATTTTTATTTTATTTTGTTGTTGTTGAGAATATACACAGCAAAATATATACCAATTCAACAGTTCCTACATGTACCATTTTGTGACACTGATTACATTCTTCGAGATGTGCCACATTCTCATCCTCATTTTCTGAGTTGTTCCTCTCTCATTAATATAAATTCACTGCCCTCTAAGGTTTCTATCTAATCTTTCAAGTTGCTGTTGTCATTTTCATCCCACATAGATAGTTCTTAAAAGTGCATAATGCTCAAGGCATATACCTTTTACTAGTTATGCTAAACTACTGTCTGGTTTTAAGAAGACTTCAGGGGATATTTTTGGTTAAAGGTTTAAAGATTATCTCAGAGCAATCATTTTAAGAGTTCATCCAACCTTCATGGTTCCAGGAAGTCCGGAGTCCATGAGAACTTGAAATTCTGTTCTGTGTTCCCCCGGCCCCGATCAGGACTTTTCTACAGCATCCTTCATCAAAATATTCAATAATGGTAGCCATTCAGTTCTTCTGCTCTCATGGCAAAGAAGGCATTTGTTCATGGAGACAGTTACCAACACATTCCATATGCCCCTTCTTATTTCTGATGCTCCTTCTTCGTCTGTTGCTCCAGGCAAATAGAGACCAATTGTTGTGCCTTGGATGGTCACTTGTGAGCTTTTAAGACCCCAGACACTATGCAAGGAACTAGAAGGTAGATGTGCTAAACTTGTTATTAGGCCAGTTAACTGGGATGTCCCATGAAACCATGACCCTAAACCTCCAAACCAAGAAACCAAATCCCATGAGGTTTTTGGTTGTACATAAGCAGGCTCAGCAGCTACTTTTTTGTTGTTGTTGTTGTTGTAAATATATCTATCACACAACTTTTACCAGTTCAGCTTTTTACAGGTATATAACTTATTGACAGCAATTATAATAATTGGCCGTGCAACCATACTCATTAATCAATGCAATATTTCTGTAACTGTTAATCCTCCCTTTTCCCCTTCTTCCTCCCCCTAGTAACTACTAATAGACTTTGTTCTCTATATGTTTGCCTTTTCCTATCTTTTTCTATAAGTGAAGTCATACAATTTTTGTTCTTTTGTGATTGACTTGTTTCACTCAGCATAATGTCTTCCAGCTCCATCCATATTGCAGTATGTATCAAGATTTCATTTCTCCTACTGGCTGAGTAGTATTCCATTGTATGCATGTACCATATTTTGTTTAGCCATTCGTCTGTTGATGGACATTTAGGTTGTTTCCACTTTTGGGCTATTGTGAATAGTGCTGCAATGAATATTGGTATACAAGTCTCTATTTGAGTCTCTGCTTTCAGGTCTTCTTGAAAGCCTAGGAGTGGAATTGCTGGGTCATATGGTAGTCCAATTTTTAGTTTTTTGAGGAACCACTACATTGTTTTCTACAACAGATGTACCGTTTTGCTTTCCCACCAGCAATGGGTAAGGGTTCTAGTTACCCCATATCCTTTCCAACATTTAGTACTTTCTACTTTTTTTTCTTAATTTTATCCATCCTAGCAGAAGTGAAATGGTATCTGCTTGTGGTTTTAGTTTGCAGCTCTCTGATGGCTAATGATGCTGAGCATCTTCTTATGTGTTTGGCGGCCATTTGAATGTCGTCTTTGGTGAAACGTCTAACTTCTTTGCCCATTTTATGATTGGGTTATTTGTCTTTTGTTGTTAAGTTGTTTAAGTTTTATATATATTTTTGTTATTAGATTCTTGTTGGATACATGGAAATTCCAAAGATATTCTCCCAGTCAGTAGCTTGTCTTTTCACTTTTTTAGTAAAGTCTTTTGATAAACAAGAGTTTTTAAAATTTTTGTGAGGCCCCGTTTATTTATTTTGTCTTTTGTTATCTGTGCTTTTGTTATTAGATAACTCATTATTAAAAGCTAGGCCTGACAGTATTGTCCTGCTTTTTCTTCTAAGAATTTTATGGTTTTAATTTGCACATTTACGTCCTTAATCCCTTTTGAATTTTTTTGGTGTATGATGTGAGGCATGGATCCTGTTTCATTTTTCTGCATGTAGAAATCCAATTTTCCCAGCACCATTTATTGAAGAGGTTCTCATTTCCCCCATTGAATGGACTTAACATCCTTGTCAAAAATCAGTTAACCATAGATTGTGGGTTTATTTCTGGACTGTCAATTCTATTCCATTAATCTGTGTACCAGGCTGTTTTGATTACTGTGGCTGTATAGTATGTTTAAATTGTTCTTGTCTTTCAACATTGTTTTAGCTATTCAGGGCCTCTTACCATTCCATATAAAGTTGAGAATTGGTTTTTCTGTTTCCATAAAGACGGCTGAGGGAATTTGATCAGGATTACATTTAGTCTATAGATTGCTTTAGGTTGTACTGACATCTTAACAATATTAAGTCTTTCCAATCCATGAACATGGAACATCTTTCTATTTATTTAAGTCTTCTGTAATCTCTTTCAGCAATGTTTTATAGTATTTATTGTGTAAGTCCTTCACATCTCTAGCGGGAAACTTTGAAAAGGATATAGATATTTACATGGTTTTAAAGTGTCTCTCCACAGACTGCTTATTAGTTGCAAGACAAAAATAATGACTGTACAGTGTAGAAATAAGACAGCATCTTGACCAGATCATCTAAATTGATATTTCGTTGAAGAGCAGATCGACATCATGTGTCACCAGACATGACCCCATGAAAAAACATAGCATTTCTTATGTATTACTCTGGCCTAGAATGCATAACGTGTCTCTAATAATAAAATATTAAACAAATGCAAAATAAGGAGAGTTCTATCAAAAAAAATGGGACAAATGTATTTTTCAAAAATTGTCAATATCATAAAAGGGCAAAGGAAGATTGCGGAATTCCCAGATTAAGAAAGATGAAGAAATTTGACAACTAAATTTAATACATGACCCTAGTCTGGATCCAGTACTGAAGAAGACAATAGTATAAACAGCATTAATAGGTCAATCAAAAAATTGAAGTATAGATGTTTGATTAATTAAAAACTTTATCAATGTAAACTTGGCCGAATTTTATCTGTATTGTAGATATGGAAACCCCGGTGGCATGGTGGTTAAGAGTTTGGCTGCAAACCAAAAGGTTGGCAGTTGGAATCCACCAAGAGCTCCTTGGAAACCCTATGGGGCAGTTCTACTATGTCCTGTGGGTCGCTATGAGTCGGAATCACTTGATGGCAATGGATTTGGTATTTTTTTTTATTCTTAAGAATGGAGTCCCTGAGTGTTGCAAACAGTTAATATGCTCGACTGCTAAGCAGAAGGTTGGTGGTTTGAGTCCATCCAGAGGCACCTCAGAAGAAAGGCTTGGTGATTCCCTTCCAAATATTAGTCATTGAAAACCCTATGAAGCACAGTTCTACTCTGACACACATGGGGTTACTAAGAGTCATAATCACTCAATAGCAACTGGTGGTGGTGGACATGAATTATGTGACTTATCCTCAATTGGTTAACAAAATATTGGATGTGTCTGTGTTCACACACCCACACACACACACTCAAAGACAGAGAGATAAAAAGTAAGGATAAACACAGGATAAAATGTTAGAAATAGGTGCATGTGAGTAAAGGGTATATGGGCATTATGTGTACTAATTCTTGAAACTCTTCTATAAGTGTGAAATTATTATCAGTAAAAGGTTTTTTAAAAATTAAAAAAAGAATAACAATTCATAGTCCAGATGCCTCCAGATCCTTCTGACCTTATCACAGCCTGCTAAACTCATGATAACTAGGTTTCCTCTGATGTTCTTAGGTTAGTCCTCAATCCTCTCCAGTGGGAGTTTGGGAATTTTCATAGCCTTAGAGCTATCAGCTGGTGTCTTCCCTACCATTTCTCCCACCACTTACATCTGTTAGTGGTTTGTCCCCATCTATTTTTAACAGATCCATAATATTCCAAGGGATATTTTTGGGCAATTATGTTGCTTCTTAGGAGCCCCGGTTGTGGAGCGGTTAAGCGCTCAGCTGCTAACTGAAAGGTGGTGAAAACCCTATGGGGCAGTTCTACGCTATCCTATAGGGTTGATACAGGGTGGTTATGAGTCAGAATTGACTTGATGACATTTTTTTTTTATATATACATAAATAGGAACTATGTATTGAAATAGTTTTTCATCACATAAAATGGGTTTTTAATCATTATTTAAGGTAGAGTTTTAGAAATAAATATATTATATTAGTTATATATATATAATTACATATAAAATATATATTAAATAATATAAAGTTTTCTTTTGTTTTTTACTTTATTTAAATTTTATTTTATTGTACTTCAGGTGACGGCTTACAAAAAAAATAGTTTCTCATGAAACAGTAGTACACGTATTGTTTTATGACATTGGTTAATAACCCTACAACATGTCAACCCTCTCCCTTCTCGAACTTTTTGGTTTTTTTTTGGTGAAAATATATGTAGCCAAAGATACAGCATTTCAAAAATTTCTACATGCACAGTTCAGTGACATTGACTAAGCTCTTCCAATTGTGCTGCTATTCTCACTTTAGATGAAGGCTTACAGAACAAAATAGTTTCTCATTTAACAGTTGGTACACGTGTTGCCCTATGACAATGGTTAACAACCTCACAACATATCAACACTATCCTTACTCAACCTTGGATTCCCTATCACCAGCTTTCCTGTCCCCTTCCGCCTTATGGCCTTGTCCCTGGACTGCTGT